>NW_010528205.1:0-1018 GCF_000687285.1 Phaethon lepturus
CACTTGGCCTTATTAAACCTCATACAGTTATTAAACCTTAGACTTAATTTTTTAGAAACTGAGGATAGCAGCTTGCCAGTCTTGTAGTTCATTTCCTTATCCAAGTATGTTGGAGGAAAAAAAAGGAAAGAAAATGGAATATATTCTCTGTTTAGCTGTTTGAACTGGGATTGCATAACCATTTATGTCTTGTAGTTGGGGGAGTATTCTGCTGATAAGATTATTTTGATAGTCCCTTCAAAATTTGATCTATTTTGTTTCCCTAGATGCAGAGGTAGACTTTCCTTTATGTTTTGTTTAAAGTTGTTCTAGTTGGTATGCAGTTGCAGAATTTTCATTTGCCAAAATATTTTGAAGAGGTGTGTACCACCTGTGTGATAAACTCTGTAATCCATTATGCTCCTTGGGAGTCATAGGTCACTTAATTTCTTAGCTTTTAGAGGTGGTGTTGGCTTGTCTTTTCTTCATGTTAACCATTGTCGTCTTGCATATTTTTCTCAATTTTTCCAGCATTACTTTATTTCTCTTCAATTGAATGGCCTACCTTCAAGTCGATGCCTTTTAAAACTGTTTTCTTAACCCAGTAACTTTTTTCCCCATCTGTTTCTGGCTGAGATATTATTACACTGGCAGGTTTAGAGTTTGAAAGCAGATTCGTTCTAATCATTTCATCTTTTATGTTTCTTGTTATAATATGACAATATGCTGCTTACAGATGATCAGTGAGGTTTTTGTTCTATACGTATGTAAATATTGCTACCATAAAACTGAAGAAGGCACTGAAAAATAGAGTTTTTGAGAAATGGCTGCATTTAACATTCTTCCTCTTTGGAGAGGTACTTTTGAGGATCTCTTTTTTGATATTAGTAGAAACGTATCATTGCAGTGCACCAAGAAATTGCTATTATTGGCAAGAACTTTAGTTAAAGTTTAGACTTAGTCCAACTAAAGATACATCTGCAAAACTTTTTTATCTTTTCAAAAGATGAAAATTTAGCCATGAGGAATATGTAGGGAA
>NW_010528205.1:1035-53231 GCF_000687285.1 Phaethon lepturus
ATGATGCTCTTAAGATATATATGGACTAACTCAGTGTTACGTGTATGTGTCTGAGCTGTTGCTCAGGCTGCTGTCTGCTAAATAGGGGTTGGCAGTGGAGTAAGACAGGACTGTAGGATGTTGAGCTTGTTGCTTTGGCAGTTAAGAGTATCTTCTAAATAGGCTCAATCCTCTTCCTCCTTTATTTTCTCCGGAGAGGAATCAACCATTAACATTTAGTGATATTATAATTCTGTTGCGGGTGAGTCTCTAATGCCACAATGTATTTTTTAGTACTGTACAAAAGCAAGAGAAGCAAATGAATGTAAATTGAAGTCTATGGAGGAACTAGCACCTAAAACATATTTTGCAGTTTTGGGCAACTGGAAATACTGATGAGTTGCCAGTAATATAACAGTTACATTGTTTCTTCTCTCTTTCCCAGAAAACAAACAAACAAGAAACACTTAAATTAACTTTATTTTTAAAATATGCCACAAATTGTTGTTAATTTACTGTGTAGTAAAAGCTTGTAAATAAGATACTCTGCTGTTGTAAGCATTTTCCTGTGTTAAAAAATTGTGTGTCCAGATGTTTTGTCCTGCTGCTGGTATTCAGCATGATAGTGCTCTGGGGAAGGGGCCTATGAGGCTAACAGCAACTGTAGATTTAACCATGTGGTGTATACTGATCTAGATTAGAAGATTGAGAGTTTTTGAGGAAGGGAGCCAAAGTTAATATACATTGGAACAATTTATTTGAATTACTCATGCATCTTGCATAGTACTAACATCACTGTAACCATTCAGAACAAAGATAGCTCACTGAAAATCCCTGTTTAAGTGCAATGCGGTTTAATAGCAAACGCACAAGAATGTTTTAAGAATGGTGAAAAAAAGAATTGTTGTGCCCTTACAGGAAGTAATAGTATGATCTCCTCAGAAATCTGGTGGTGCTATTTGCTAGAATACAGGCTAGTCTTTAAGAATAATTGTTGAAGCCCTTGCATAATTTGAAACAGGATTGTAAAAACAAAGAAAATAATCCAAATTTGTTGGGCAGGAGATTGGATGATCTCATAGTATCTTCCAGTCATTAGCTGTATAAATTAATAAGGGAAATGTGTTTTTGTTTTAATTAGTTTGTTGTTGAAACTTGCCCAATTCCCATTTTCTGAAGAACTTGGGCCTTAAATATAAACCAAACCATTATTAGTTTCCCTGAAAACTTCATGAAGCATTTTAACACACAGTAGTAGATGTTAACTTGAAACACCTCCACAAATGTCTCGCTTGTTTACAAGCTCTTGTTTGTCAACTGTTTCCATTGTTATTAGTAACATTATTAGAGGCTCATTGCTGCAGTTTGGATTTTACTTTTGGATTAACTCTTCTGGTCATAGGCAGAAAGGTGTTTTGATTTGCAGAGAGCTTCCCTGGCAGACTAGTTTTTGAAAATGATCATCTGGAGCCTTTCAGAGTAAATGTAAATAGAACGCTAGTGGTGTATCTGCCTATGACTCCACTCACCAGTTGCAGGCATTTTGGCAGAGGTTGTTTTCAGTTAAAACTTTTACTGGTAAAACCTTGTCTCTGGGTTTGCTTTCTATATATTCTTTTCTGTTTATGGTATTTATATAGTAAAAGTTATCAAATACATGAATTTTTTTTCTTGTTGTTATATATGGGGCAGATGAACATTACCAGTTCAGAAGAATTTGAATGCTTAGTGGACACTTTTTTTTTTTCCAATGATTGCACCTGGAAGGGTCTTATAAAACACTTCCAGTCATTCAACAACCTTTTTCATTTTTTCTGCAAAAGTAAATTGAGTATCTCTGTTCCTAAATAGTAATGGAAATTTTTTTTTGTTTTGTGCTACTGTTATAGTGGTTTCCAAAATGCATTTGTAAACGAATGTTTATATGACCCTCTTTTGGAAAAAAATGTTGTGATATTGGTGGGAGGGAACTGGAATTTTTTTTTTCATTTGAGAAGTGTTGTTTAAATAATCAATTAACATTTGTTTGTGATGACTTGCAGACAATTAAGTGGGTCATCTAAAATTAGTAGTAGCACAACTTTTCACATAACAGCATTGCATCATGACTTGTTTTGAGCTACTTTAAGGAGAGGGTGTTTTAAAAGATTTTTCCATAACTTAAAATCATATATTATTATGTTGGAAGGAACCTCTCTGGGTTTTCTAGTTGAACCCTATGCTTAAAATAGAAATAATTTTGATTAGGGCTTTTTTAAAAACAAAAAAACAAACCCAAACTTTAAATAACAGTGTATACTTTTTATCTGTTTCAAGTAAGTTTAAAAAAATGAAAAAGAAACAGAAGTATTAATTATGTTGTGAAACTTCAAAGACAATCTGTAGATAAGTTTTAGAAGTTTCTTAAAGTTTATAATTTTTCTACAAATAGCAGTGTGGCTTCAGAGCCCAAATTATTCAGCCTTCAGTAATGTGATATTTGTTTATAATCTTCAGATGTCAGAATTCTAAATTGTACCATTTCGTTGCTTCAGAGCAGTATAATTCAGCAAAAAATCCATATGTGGGAGGAGTTTAAAAAATTGGAGCTGTTCTGGAAGAGTTGAATTAATAGGTAATTGTTATGTTTTATTTTAGCTGTGTTTTATCATGCTGCTTTATCACTCATAGGTTTTATTTCTCCGTAACATTTAAACTGTATCCTCTCCCCTTTATTTCTCCATGAAAACAGGAGCAAAACCAACCCAGATGGGTAATACCACAAAATACAAGTCTGTGTTTGTCTGATAGTAAGATAAATTGCTTTTGTTTGAAATGTTGTGCTATTATGAAAGTGATTTATAGCTTGTTATTTACACGATATTTACTGTAAGAGTAAGAGGAAAAGTAGTGTGTATGATACAGGATTTCAGGACTTTCTTGACACCTTAGTTTTGTTAGTATTAGCAGGCTGTAAATGTGTTCTTTCTAGTTTTAGATGTTGTATTGAACTTCTAAATAAAAAAACTCATTATTTTAGCTTAGAAATTTGCATTTAGTCATGTGTAATGATGTTTCCTTCTTAGACCTGCCTTTCCATGATTTCACTGTTTTATAAGGTGCTGTAAAGGTTGAAACAGTGTTGAACTATACCAGCCTTGAGAAATCGCACACAGGGCCATTTGATTTAACTGTCAGCTGTTGTCCAGGGTTTAAAGGTGGTTCATCAGCCACATTGTTGAAGGGAGCTGAAGAACCGGATCATCAACTCGCCAGTGCTGAAAGGGGGGGATCCTTTCTGTCACCCCCTCTTCACGTTTGTGTTCCTTCCTGTTGTGCTTCTCTGTCCTTGCGGTGTGCTGATTCAACTCAGTAAATTAATCCAAGAGAAACTACAGAAATAGCTTTCTACCAGATGCCAGATGTTAGTTTGTTGAAGGGTCTGAGAAATACCAAAGGCAGAGCAGTGGAGGAAGAGGGCACCTGAGGGAAGAAGGAACAAGGAACCAAGGTGGAATGGGAAGAAGGGATGGGAAGTGGGATCTCATTTTGATAGCAGCAAACCATTGTCTCAGCTCAGCTTTAAAAAGTAAATTAACCTGTACCAGTGCTTTCAGTCTAGTATTATCACAGTGCTTTACCTGCTCTGAATGAGATTTTTAAAAGTCTAACATCAGATTTGTCAGATATTTGAGAATATCTGCTACCATGCCAAATGCATTGTAAAACTGGTATGATTACTAATTCAGTGCTGCTGATATGAGTCCCATGAACTGACTACAGGGTGAAATTGATTATACTTATTAAATTTTTTTCTTCCTATCAAATTTTATGTTTTCATAAAAGAACATTTGCTCTTTAGCAGAGTGGGTATGTGGCTGGGCCTGTGCCCTGACATTGCAAACCTTACACAAAGAAGGGTTTTAAGAGTAGCATTGTAATACCTGCTAAGTAATTGTATTAATTGTATGCAAATATTAGGATTTTTAGACAGTTGTCAGTTTCGAGGCTCTTGAATATGTTTTCCTGACTAATCGCATAGTTCAGAAGCACAGAAGAAGAGGGTCTGTTATCTAAAAGTTAATGTATTTTGTGGCACAGCATGAATGCTGTATGTTCTCAGTCTCCTGGCTTTGGGTTTAGTTTTTTTGTTTGGTTTTTTTTTTTTTTGATTGGACTCCTGCAGAAGAAAAATTACTTAGAACTCATTAGGACATGTGTAAAATAAGCTCTTTGCCAAGCCTTCAGGGTGAGGTGTTGCCGAGAAGTCTTTTTGGTCAGGGTTACCATGTTCCAAATGATCAGTGATTCATTAGTGACTTTATCTTTTAGTTATTTTGTCGCTTTTCAAAGGAACGAGTCCCAGAGTGCCATAATAACTTTGAAATACAGTAAACAGATCTATTTTGTACATCCATTACATTACAATGTAAATACTTTTTTCTGTGTTACTAACAGCAGAAAAAAGCCTAGCACTCCTGTATGATGAGCGCTCCTATGCAATTAGCCCATGTTTGCTGTGATTTCTGTAGCTTATTTGTGGCTCTGCTATTCTAAGTAATATATTCAATTCAACAAATACCTGGGGTTTATAGGCACTCATTTGGCATGATAGTGTAACTCAGCCACATTGCACAGTAAGGTAAGGTGGTCAGACAAGTATAATCTTAAAATAAAAGCAACTTTACTGTGATGTTTCACATATGTTTGTCTTATTTACAGAAAACGAGATGCATAGTTTTTAATAGTTGACATCTCCCTCTTGAGCTTTCAGAAGAGATCTGGTGTGCCATACATTGTTGTCAGAGTTGGCAGCTTTAAGCCTGAGCCTTTTGATATTCCAACAAGTTATATATATACATACAGTTCTGCTGAGATTTCTGTTTAAAATTTTGGGTGGGAGGAGAGAAATTGCAGTGTTCAGTAACGATGCATACATGGAAATAATGTTTTGGCTCACTTGGCTATGTTAAAATACTACTTCAATTTTTCTTACCCAGTTCAGCTCTTTTCCTTTTCTACAGACTTGTATTACAGGTAGTGTATTGAAATGAGGTGCATTTTGGTAGACAGTGTAAATGAACTTGACAAAACTAATTTTTACTGTCCTAGGAGCTGTTAACCTAAGTATAAATTAAGGTAATGGATATGAGTGAAAAGAGGCCAAGCAATCTGCAGTGTGCCGGTCAGTCTTCTGGTGGGCTCTCTTGTAGTGTGTTGACCTTGTCCTCCAGGAGCCCACCAAGCTGCTCTATCACTCCTCTTCTCAGCTGGACAGGGCGAGGAAAATATGACAAAAGGCTCGTGGATACTAATAAGGACAGGGAGATCACTCAGGAATTACCGTCACGGGCAAAACAGACTCAACTTGGGGAAATTAATTTAAAGTATGGCCAATCAAATGAGAGTAGGATAATGAGAAATAAACCCAAATCTTAGAAAACCTTCCCACCACCCTTTCCTTCTTCTTAGGGTCAACATCACTCCTAATTTTCTCTACCTCCTCCCCTCAAACAGCGCAGGCAGACAGGGAATGGGGCTTGCAATCAGTCCATAACATGTTGTCTGTGCCACTCCTTCCTCCTCACGCTTTTCCCCTGCTTCGGTGTGGGGTCCCACACTGGGGAGACAGACCTCCATGAACTTCTCCGATGTGGATCCTTCCCGTGGGGTGCAATCCTTCAGGAGCAAACTGCTCCAGCGTGGGTCCCCCATAGGGTCACAAGTTCTGCCAGACAACCTGCTTCAATGTGGGCTCCTCTCCAGGGGGCTGCAGGTCCTGCCAGGAGACTGTCTAGTGCGGGGTCTCCATAGGGTCACAGCTTCCTTCAGGGCACATCCACCTGCTCTGGTGTGGGGTCCTCCACAGGCTGCGGGTGGAGATCTGCTCCGGCACAGACCTCCATGGGCTGCAGAGGCACAGCCTTCCTCACCATGGTCTTCGCCCTGGGCTGCAGGGGAATCTTTGCTCTGGTGTCTGGATCCCCTCCTCACTTTACTCCTTCGCTGGCCTTGGTGTCTGCAGAATTGTTTCTCTCACATATTCTCACTCCCCTCTCCCAGGTGCTGTTTTTTCCCCTTCTTAAATATGCTATCACAGAGGCACTGCCACTGTCGCTGATGGCCTCAGCTTCTGCTATCCGTGGGTCTGTCATGGAGTTGGCTGGCATTGGCTCTAGTGGACATGGGGGAAGCTTCTGGCATCTTCTTACAGAAGCCACCCCTGTAGACACCTGCTACAAAAGTCTTGCCACCTACACCCAGTACATCTCTGCATACGTGTACTATATACAGGCGCTCTGCACACAGGTAAGAGACTGTTTTAAACAGGGCTAAAGAGGACGAATGTGGCTCACTTGATGTGAACAGCTCTTTAGAGGCATGCAGGACACATCTTATGGAAGTGTTCCTTTTTATTTTTTGTGTTTTAAACAGGCTGTGTTCTACTTCTCAGTATCTCTTTTGGGTTTTGTTTTGTGGCATGTGTGTTTGCTGTTTGTTTCTTAGACTAATTGAAAACTTTGAACTTGTTTGTTATGTGTGTTTTATGTGTATGTTTGGTTTGATTATTTTAATTAATCTGTAATTAATTAATCTTCTGTAATCGGCCCCTCAGAAAATCCCCCCAAAATCCAGACAATAACCTTTGCAGTGCATCAGCATATGCTTCCAATTCCCTATATTCAGAAGCCTGCTTGAAAAAATTGGCCTTTTTTTGTCCACTCAGTAGATGGATGATTGCTTTGTGCTTTAACAAGTAAGTTTAATGTGGAACTCACTCGTGTGTGTCCTCTTTTAATTTTATGAGGTTACACAGATGTAGTGCTGGTTCCAGCATTTCTCATGCTGGGCAGTATTACCTTATTGTTTATGCAATCCCAACTCTGTATCCATCTTTTGTATTCTCTCAGATTATTTCTATCCCAAAAGTAAAATGCATTTTAGATTTGTATTGGAGAGTGAGGCTTTGGTCCATTACTGGGGCATTCACCTGCTACAATAATGCAAACTGTCTCTTTCTCCTACAAAGGTAAGGATTGTTGATGGCAATGCAATCATACAAACTGAAAGCTCAATGTGCTGTCAAGGCTTGATTTTTAACCACAACAAGTGACATATAAATACAGGACTATGTGTGTAAGGGAGAAAAGCAGTTTGCCTGTAGTACAGATTTCATGTATTTGAGACTCCTGATCATTACCAGGAGATGTGGGAGTGTGTTTGCTTTTAATAAGAATTTTTTTTGTTGTTGTTTAAAGATAGCTTAAAAAGAGAAATTAAACAATTTTAATCACATTCTGATATAAGAAATGGCACTCTAAGTTCAATTGCTAAAATTTTACGTCCAAATTTTCACTACTCTGGAGCTTTACTTCTTTGGAACTCATTGTTTACTTCTTTGGAGCTCATTGCAGACTATTGCCAGTCTATCAGCAGGAGGATTTGGTATTTTACTCTTAGGACTCCTGTTCAATGGAAAGGATGGAGTATCTAAGAACTACTCTATCTGCGGTACTGTACTTTTCTCTGAAAACAGCTATCCTTTGTTTTACATGTGATCTTAAATATACTGCTTCCATTAAAAATCTTTAGAATTTGTACTGGAAATGGCAAGTAATACTATCAGGCTTCCAAGAATCTAAATTCATAGGAAAACAGGATATCCTGTAATTACTATTATTCCAAAGATAAGAAGCTTAGGAGGAGACTGAAAATTATATTTATGGCCTGTTTTAGCTAAAAATGGATATGTGTCATATTGCAGTATTTTTATAAAATATGCAGAATAAAATAGGAATAACAGGGAAGGTTTTGAGAATAATAGCAAAGGAAATGCAAGACTCTACTCTTCACTGGTTAAATCAAGCTTTTGGTTATGCTCTCAACTGAGGTCAACCCGCATGTAATTGTACTGTCTGCTATAATGCTTTTAAAACTTTATGGGCAAAATAGTTTTTTAAAAAATACTGAAGACAGAAATAATCTTTCTTATATAGTTCAAATACATATGCTGTTAAATTGAAAAAAATGTCTTTCCTGCTGGCTATCTGCATAACAGTTGCCTAAAATATATGGATTCATTTAGTTGTGAACAATGTAACATCTGTGAAACATGATTCTTAAAATAACTTCGGTATTCAATGGGTATAGTGCTAGTCAGGTCTGTACAGGATATTACTCTACCCTCCTCCACCCACTTCTTTAAATAATATAATTTTAAAATTGTGAAAGTCAAAAATTCATACAGAGATTGTTGAAGTAAATAAACAGTAACACTGAATTAATCATGAGTGGGTCATAAAACACGCCACAAAAACTGTTCGTGTATTTTATGCTAACACCTTGAAAACTGCCTGGTTTTAAGGTACCAGGTTGGTTTAGGCATTTGGCCATCTTAACCAATATCTCCATCTTACTAAAAGGTATTAGCTGAATTTTCATGTTTCTAATGTAGTGTATTGTCTAGGTGCTGCCTGCATGAACATTGGAACATACACAGTTAAACTACCTGTGAGTCTATAGAGGGCCTGGTTAGCCTTATGACATTATTAATTCAGTGGATTCTGTGCTAGACCCAGCGTTATTGTTATCCGATAGTCTGAATACTGTCTGGATAGCAGCCAGCTAAAAAAATGCTTCATCTGACTTTGGTTCAGAACAGGAAAGCTTCCATCAGACTGCTTTATCGAGCGAAGTGGGAGAGGTCCTCTATGCAACCAGCTTAGCACCATCTATCTCCTATGTCGGTGCACCTTTAGGACTGATGGCAATAAAGGAGCCTGGACTCTTCATCAGGCTTAAAAGGCTCTGTCTATGAGCAGAATCAAAGCTATCAGTCTTCTGTTCATAGCACACCATGTTGGTGAAGGCTTGGTGATTGGTAATCACATCAGTTCCAAAAAGTGAGAGAGTAGTCTGACTCTTCTGTATTCCTTTAAACCGTGTGTATAGAATCATTTAGGTTGGAAAAGACCCTTAAGATCGTCAAGTCCGACCACAAACCCAACACTAACCAGTCCACTACTAAACCATGTCCTTAAGTGCCGCATCTGCATGTAGTTTAAATTTCAGGGATGGTGACTTAGCCACTTCCCTGGATAGCCTGTTCCAGTGCTTGATAACCCTGCTGGTGAAGAAATTTTTCCTAGTGTCTAGCCTAAACCTCCCCTGGGGCAGCTTGAGGTCTGTAGTTCCTCTTGTCCTATCATTTGTTAATCGAGGAAAGAGCCCGATACCCACCTCACCATAACCCCCTTTCAGGTAGTTGTAGAGAGTGGTAAGGTCTCCCCTCAGCCTCCTTTCCTCCAGGCTAAACAACCCTGGTTCTCTCAGCCGCTCCTCACAGGGCTTGTTCTGTAGAGCTTTCAACAGCATTGTTGCCGTTCTTTGGATGCACTCCAGCACCAAAATGTCTTGTAGTGAGGGGCTGTCCTGGTTTTGGACCATGACAGGGGCCCAAAACAGAGCACAGTATTCAAGATGCGGCCTCACCATTGCAGAGTACAGGGACACAATCACTTTCCTACTCCTGCTGGCAACACTATTTTTGACACAAGCCAGGATGCTATTGGCCGCCTTGGCCACCTGGGCACATATCATAACTAAAACTTCAAATGCATGTCATAATTTCTCTGTGTTGTTTTTCTTTTTCAAAATGGGATTTTTTCACACTTCTTTGGTTTCTTCTTTCTCTCATGTAATTTTTAACCCAAGTGAAATTTGAGGTAGCAATTTTGTGGTTTTGATCTGACAGTGCCAAATAATTTTAATGTGCTTTTGAGCTGGTTTACAGCCTTTGTAGAAAAGGTTTATGTTTGGATATTTTTCCCTAAAATGCTGTCTGAATGAGCCTGTAGAAGATGATGTTGATAGATGGATGGGTGTAATGAGGCTGTATGTAACCAGTGCTTGCAGGTTGATACCTGTTTTGAAGAATATCCCTATTCAGTAGCTCTTTGGTCTTTGCTCCAAACCAAATAAGGTGATACTCTTTCGTTTCCAAACCAGTTTTCATGTTTTGTTATGTCTTTTTCTGGCACTGTAGTTTAAATGAAATTTCATCACCATTTTCATTCAGAAAGATCTTCATAAGGCAGAGGAAATGGATTCTGTGAGCGTCATTGCCTTTGGAAGGAAGAATGATTGCTTACCTTATGTTAATAATTTAAGAATATATATATTCTGTATAAATAACCTTTCCTCACTTGTATTCTTTTATTAGGCATTTGGTATTTCTGAAGGAGTTGAGGATTAGGTTTACAATTGGGGCAATCCCAGCAGCAGACCAAATAGAACTGGACATGGACAAGATCTTGAAATGATGACCATTTACTTATTTTCTATATGTGAAGGAATGTAATGATAAGTCATTACTTCATCCATACTGTTTCTAGTGATGGACTTGATTTTCCGTGAACAGCCAACTAATTATAAGTATATAACTTGCTTTTGGTGTCCTTAAGATGTCTTTGTACTATGCTGATGGTCATAAAGTTGAAATGGTCCTTGATTTCCTGGCACTTTAACTCCCACTTCTGCCAAATTGTGACTGCTTTCCAGAATATCAGGACTATTAAATAGGCCGTAAGATTTGTTTGAAAATGAAAAAAAAAAAAAAGTGCCATGTATTGTGTTGTTCTGATCTTGGAATGAGATACTTAAGATTCCTCTTTAAATGGTGATGCTTTCTCTAATTTTTGTCATTTTTTGTTGCCCTCTAGGATTTGTATCCTAGTAGAATAGTAGGGTTTCAAGACGTGTAAATTTATTTAATAAGAAGATACTAATAGCCTAAGCAACTAAAAGGAAGTTAACATTACAGTGTGCTGCCGAGATCCTTCTTGCAATGGGTGACTTAAGAAAAAAGGTTTATTTTTTTCAGTACCTTGAGAGAGGGATGATTATAGCTTTGGGACTGCAAGAGTGTTTTCTGATAGCACCAGGGAGAAGTAGGAGAAGGCTTGAGTGTGGTAACTGTTTTTAGGCACAAGCAAGAGGAACTGAGGAAGAAGGTGGCTGTATGTGGTTAAAAGAGCTAGTGGGCTGGAATAATGCATGAAATCATAGAGACTTGTTCGGATGACTTCTGTCCCTATAATTGCAGATTAGGTTATGTCTACTAACCCTGAAAGTTCATAAAATGTCAGTTTTACAGACTGCAAGCCACAAACCACTGCCCAGCGCTCTCAGTGAGAACTCATATGCCACAAAATATTAACGTGCTGCTGGAAGAGAGCAGAAGGGCGTAGCAAATGACCTTGCAATAGGAACAATTTCCTAGGAGAAGTTGTTTAGGTGGTACAACAGATTGCCTCATGCTGCTGAGGAATGTCACATCTGTTCTACACCACTTCTCCCAGACCTTTCATCTCTGCTAAGCTTTGCTGAGGGAGAGGTCTTCCTGGCTTGTCATCTGACCATCATTGTAATGCTGAACATGGAAATAAAGCTACTATGAGCTGCTTTGCATTCTGCACTGCATCCTCTCTCTAATCTTGGCTGATCTTTAGTGCTTCAGAGGAAGCCCAGGTGGGGGTAGGGGGGGATCTTCAGAAGCAAACTTTACGTTATGAAGAAAGAGAAAAGTTGTCTTAACTGGTTAGGTAACTGAAACACAGGATAGTAATATAAATGTAATGGAGCAAACTGAGTAGACAGTATGGTAATCAAGACTTATTTTGACTGTCCTGGGATATAAATGAACAAGACACCAAAGGACTGTGGACCAAAGTTTCAATTTCTAATCTGCATTTCCCTCTATTTTCTTCCAGTTAGAATACTTGATGCAGTTGAATATGCTGAGAATATTTCATGTAGGCTTGGCATCTGATTTAAATGAGCAGATAGAGGATATGATGTGCTTATTCCATAGTGTTCCTAACCTATGTTAAGTTTAAATAAACTTGGACAGTGAATATATGCTTTTGAGATGATAAAGGACAAGAGAGTTTGACTTTGAAAATTACATAAGAGGGGAATTCATTTCAGATAATCTTGTCTTTGTAAATACATGAAGTACTCCACTTGATGTATTTACAGTCTGTATGAGATTAGTTTTTGCTGAACAGTTGAATATTTTTTTAGAAATGGTAAAAGATTTCCAGCAGCATGTGAGGCCTGCCCAGGCAAACACATGAAATAGATGCAAAACAAGTATCTAAATTAAAAACATATATTGTACAAACAGATTAATTTTCAGCTTCATAAGAACTAAAGGAAGGAATGGACAGATTTTGTTGTTTTGTCTTCTTATATGAATTAAAACAAATTATTTTTTTAAAGCTTAACACTTAGATAATTTCCCTTATGAAAAAAATCTAATTGAAACTCTGTGCATTTGAAATTTTGTGCCTAAACTGTCTAGGCTAAAATCATACACTAGAGGGCAAAATTACCAGAAATGCAGATCACTGTTTTGTTTCATATAGATTCTAGTCTGTGTCGGGAGCTGCAGTGGTGTAACGGGGCTGTGTGGGCCCAAAGTACAGACAGGGAAAAAAACCCCAAACACCAAAAAACGTAGAAAGATCAAAATGTGACTTCTCCTCTTTTGTCGCCCTTCTTACCACTCTTTCGCTGTTCCAACACCTGAAAGTGGGAAATGTGTGAAGTAGCATATCTGATTACTACGTTATAGATTCTTGTACTAAGTTGCTTTTCGGGCTGTCTTTGCCCTTCTTACTTACTACCTTCCAGAGATTTTTGGAAAGAAAGTATCAATTGGAGTGCTGCATATTTTGAGTTAAGGCTATCGAAGACATGCTCATACTTGACTGGCTAAATCCAAGATGTGGGATGGGCATTAAGGTTGGTTTGTTTGTCTGAGTGATGATTTTGTGGGAAAGGGAAGATAATACAAGAGGGTAGGTTAAAAAATGTTTTCTAAATGAGTGTCACTTTTAGCAGGAGTGTTTGAACAGGTTCAATAAAATTAGCACTTTTTTCTACAGCTCCTGGAAAAACATAAAAACACGGAGAGCATGGTAGAGCTTCTTGAACTGTATCAAATGGAAGATGAGGCCTACAGTAGTCTTGCAGAAGCTACCACAGAGCTCTACCAGTACTTACTACAGCCATTCCGAGATATGAGGGAACTGGCGATGCTTAGAAGACAACAGATAAAGGTATGGTAAAGGTACTGAACTTCTTATTAATGGGGAAATCATGCTTTTTAGTTACTATTTACTATTTATTACTGTTGTTATGCAAAATATATGCAGTGAGTCTTTATTTTTCTGGTTCCTCCATTCAAAGGAGTGCTTTTTGAAGAGTGAGAACACCTCTGACATATGTAGCTAACCATCATCTGTTTAACTTACTGTGTTTGACTGTTCAAATTCATTGCTGAGTTTAGATTAAACTTACAATTTTGTGATTACTGGGAATACTGACTAATATATAAAATAAAAAGAAACATGTACAGCATCTGTGCTATTGTTAATTCTTTTAAAAGATTATACAGGAAGTTACTTTTCATTTCAGTTTTCTGAGATAGTCTTATAAACAATGAGAAGTCAGTAGCTTCTCATCTAATGTTGTGAAACACTTAAACATGGAAGCATATTAGAAGTATATAATTTGTTGTAATACTTCAACAGTATATTTTCCTAAGGGCTAAAAAAGTATAGCCAGCTGAAGAATACTACATTTTGGTCAAACTGCATATGTTTGTTTTACTTAAAAAGAATTCTAGTTTTAAATACTTAACCAAAAATAACAAATGTCATCTTTATTGCATCTCAGAAGAACTTCTGATAAAATAATTAGTTCCTTAATAATGCAGATTATTAAGACTGTAGCCTTCTGATATATGTGTTGTAACATAGAAGCTAAAATGGGTTTGTTTCATTTAATCTGTATTGCAATATCAAGTTATCTTAGCTTGGCACATTGTTCAATTAACTAACATTGTTTTTACTAGTTTAAATTTTAAAATACAATGTTATTATCTGATTTTGAATATAGAATGAGGGAGGCAGGCAAGAGGATTTATGATTCTAAAACTACATTTATTTTGAGCTATTGCTGTGTCCATACAGTAATTTTTCAGAAAGTTCAGCAATCTGAAACTAACTCAGTGAGGTAATGTTATTATATGTGAACTAAAAGTGTGGTTATTTTTTCCCTGAATGATAAATGTTCCTACATAAAGAATTGAGACGAATATTTTTTCAAATGTGTTTAACGGTTGAAGATTATGAACACTACATTTAATAAAAAGCATTGTTCAAAGCACGGTGAAATAGTTCCCATTTTATTTGAATTTGTAGCAGAGGAAAAGTTTTTTTGTTGTTGTTGTTTTTTTGTCAAACAAAAAAAATGAATATTATCTTGAGGAGGGAATATGAATTAAAAGTTGTGTTTTGCTTTGTGTTTTTGTTTGTTTGATTTTTAACCTCAGTCACCTCTTGAATTCCAGTTTTCAGATACCTCACTTTCTGTTTCTCCTGAAAGAATAACCTTGGTAAACTTCAGAGGCATGTTCTGTGGTTGATTATTTTAGTCATACATAGTTGCGTCTCATGTACATTAAGTTCTTTTCCTAACTTGGCAATTCTTGAGTTATAAAACTTGGTCATGTGTATTATGTGGTGGAGAAAGATGCCATCTCTTGTTTTTCATTTCGTTGTTTGAGAGAAAGCAGTACTTGTATCTATGATGACAAAATATATATTATGCTGGGTAGCTAGGGTAGAAGAATTGCTTTATAAATAGAACTTGTGCATGAAATGGTTTGTGTTAACTTGCTGCATATGTTTTTCTGACAGGCTTAATAATGGAAAAAAGATCCTTAGGTTTCTATAAACCCTTATGGCTGGGGTTAGCTCCATTTTCATGCATAACAAGTATTTCTGATGCTTACTACCTCAGTGAAATGGGAGCTGTGAACATACAAAGAGTGACAATGAGAAAGATAAAGTTTGGATGCAGGGCAGGGTAAGGAAGGAAGGGGCCTGCAGAATGTGTTACTAAAATGAAAAAATAAGGTACAAGGATAATTAAGCTCAAATAAAAGTATCAATTTTTAGTCAAGACTGCATATGCCTTCTGTAATTACTTTAACATTTTTTGACCTTTTCTTTATTAGGTATCTGTTTTTCATTTGTGGGGAGGTTGTTCTAGTTTGTTTTTTAAGAATTTGGCGTTTTTAATAAGCATTTTAATCAGTTTCATTCTGTCAGTTTTCAGAATGAGTTTAGGAGGAAATTAATTGCTTTGTCTATAATCTTTGAGAACAGTGTTTAATGTCGTCTACTTTTGGAGCAAGATGTGAAAAATGAGATATATCATGGGTGTTAAATTTCTGCTGTTGCTGTGAAGCTTGCAACGGGGATGCAGTGTGGATTCAGTGAGCATGCAGTGGGGATGGACTGAGCATGAAGTGGAGATTCAGTGGGAGTACAGTGGGAATGAACTGATGCAACAGGGATTTGGTGAGGATGCAATAGGAATGAACTGAATATGCGGTGGAGGTTCAGTGGGAATGCAGTGGTGATGAGCTGAAGATGCAGTGGTGAAGCAACAGGGATTCAGTGAAGGGTTTTATGCCAGTCTGTTTACATTCTGAACTATAAATCCTCTAGATTTATTGTATGAACTTATCGAAAACATTTTGCTGACTTCAAATTAGGTTTTTTTGAGCTTTCTGAAAAACTAATGCTCCAAACAGCCAATAGCAGGCTGATAATGTGAATTTGTGAGGAAACTGAGGCTGCTGACTACAAAGCTGTGGTATGTATCTGATCAGTTAAATCTGCCTGTCTGCAAGGTGAAGAGAGTACAGAACTGCTCTGGGTGTTCAACAGTAAAACTGCTTAATAAATCTGTAGAAAAATCTGATTATGTCAGAATGCCAAAAGGTTTGGTTTTTTGTTTTAAAAAAATAAATTGCCCTTACAAAAGGCTGGGCTGGATAATAAAACAGTAGGTGGAATTGTCAATAAATAAAAAGTAATGCATGTGCAGAAGGGTGATGAAAACCACCAGAAGCATACCTGCCTGTTCGTATGCACTTAATTGTTACTCTTGAGGAAAAAGGTATGTGAATTATCTTGAGGAGTTCTCTGAACATAGCTTGCCGTTCAGCATTTTGAAAGAGGAAAGAAAGGTTTGAATTATTAGGGGGGGGGAAAACCAAACCAAAACAAAATAGAAAACAATATCACTCCTTTGTATATATCTGTGGTATACTTGCATCTTCAATGCTGCAGTTTTAGTTTTTCCCTCTCAAAAACATACTGTAGGATCAGAATAATTACAGGATGGCAGTGAAGATAGTAAGGTTATTTCCCTGCAAACAGCCCCAGTGCAAGGACAAGAGTAAATGAATCAGATTGCCTTAGGTTGGAAAGCATATGATTCATGTAAGATAAGAAAGAGATCTCCAAGTCATGAATGGTAAGGGGAAGAAAATACTGAATGATTTCTTTCAGTTTTTCTCATATTAAAAAAAAAAAAAAATAATAGGGGTCCCTCAATGAAGTTGTAGTGCTTTAAAACAGCCTGCAAATAAATGAAAAATAATTACACTCATATTAAACATACCTTACATGCTCTGTGGCAATAATTTCCACAGTTTAACTATGGATACCAAGTATATATGTGTTCCAGAGAAAGACAGACCCATCAGTAGCTATTAACAATTATGCAGATAAGCCATTCAGCTCTAAGCTTTTTAGTGACAGAAGTTGGGAGTTATCAATGTGTCCATGCCTTATGGCTTTTTTTTTTTTTTTTTTTTCCTCTCCAAGTGCTTGTAATAGCTACTCTTGGAAGCAAGGGCCAGGACAGCCTTGGATCTGACCTATGATTAGGGTATGGGGGGAAATGGTGCAGAAAGATGCAGAATCAGAGTGTCCATTCAAAAAGGCAAAAAGATATCTTGATGAAACTCTGAAAGGATGTTAAACATGCAATACTAAATTGTGTGTCCCTGCAAGGATTAGAGTAAAGGAGGGTGAAAACTGGAGATGTGTATTTTTTTTCTGTTGCAGTGTTGGAGGTAAGGGAGGAGAAAGAAGGAAGAGACTTGGATGTAATGTTTTGCAGCCTTTGGAGGGCAAGGAAAGGGGCTTAAGGTCTTCAAAGATGGAAAAGCTTGATCATGGGAGTATAAATTTTTTGAGTCAATGTTAATCTAAATATGTAAATAGATTGAAATCTAGTATTTTTTCCAGTAGTGCTCTGAAAAAACAATTTTTGTAAGCTTTCATGATTGCTGACTTTATACTGGATCTTGTAGGCCTTTATTTGCAGTTGTTACAGTTATTTTCAGTATCGCTATTCATGGATATTTATGTGTATTTAATCTGATTTCTAATACTTGTGTTCTTGTTTTTCTTTTTTCATTATATCTGTATATAAAAATTGTCAACCATATTTTGATGAATTTCTAGGATCACAGAATGTCTTGCATTGGAAGGGACCTTAAAAATCATCTAGTTCCAATGCCCCTGCCATGGGCAGGGACACCTTCCACTACACCAGGTTGCTCAAAGCCCCATCCAACCTGGCCTTGAACACTTCCGGGGATGGGGCATCCACAAATTCTATGGGCAACCTGTTCCAGTGCCTCATCACCTTCATAGTGAAGAATCCTTGATGGATATGCTTGACATTTTGTCTATTGTATAGACATATTGTATATGTTTTTTTAACTGAAGATTTAAAAATCCATCCAATCCCTTTCAACTGCAAATGGAATCTAGAACATCTGGAAACACTCAAGCTCACTTGCTTTAACACTTGACCTCCTTGCTTAAACAAAGTTTTCAAATAACTAGTAGAATATGTCCTATTAAAAATACATATATTGTTTTTTAAAGCTTTCTTTTTGAAGGTTAACTTTGTTTTTTAGCCTGGAGCTCAGTCCGTGAAGCTGAAATGTAAATAAAGGATTTATGATACACACGTGGATAAATAAAGAAGGCCTAACTCAGGATGCACAATTTAGCCTTAATTCTGTCAATTGTCAGTACAAAATACTTTAAATTAGTAGTTTTAATGCTCCTTTGTATATACTTTTATGTGTTGGGGTTAAAAACAGTTGAATAATCCCAGTCATTCCTCTTACTCTTGACATAACTTTAATCTTCTATGATTTTTCTCTTCTGAATACTTACTAATTTTTCAGCATTCTCCATAGTTCTGGAAAAAACATTCACTACTGCACTTTGCAGTACAATGACATTATTGTTCAGTCATCTTTCTGCATGTCCTAACATCTTGTTTGCTTTTTAGTTTGTTACTTCCTTTGCAATCTTTATTGAATTGTGTATGTCATTCTCCTATATCTTGTTTAAGATAGTCAAAACTCCTGTAGTTTGTATTGCTAGTTCCAGGCTCCAGATATTTTAAGGATTCTAGACCATCCAGTCTTAGTTAGTTTGCATGTATTCACAGCAGAGTCCATGCCAGGATTTGTTAGGATAAAACCAGTAGAACTGTAAAAAGCCCTTTTTACATCTGAGTGCTTTCACTGGAGCACTCCTGAACTGCAGAGATGTGGCAGATCCCTGCCTAAGCTATAATGTGACCTGACCTAAGTCTATGTTTGTGAGTCTTGTCCATTCTTGTCCCAGCTGTCTTCAGGAAGAACCTGGGAAGTATTAAAAATGCTTGAGGACTATTTCTTTATTTAGGAGATGTATATGCTATATAAAACGTAACAAAATCCTATAGTTGCAAGCCTGTTTCTCATATCTTCTCACAATAAACTTGCTTTACTCTCTTCAAAACTCAATATAACAACCTGTGAACTCTTCCAGAGAAGAATGTTTCCGGTAGAAGAGTCTTGCCTTTCTGATTCATTCTCACTTACTCACGGGCTAGATTAGGGACCCAGTTTCAGTTTGTTTCCTTTGAAAAACTAATTTGTTTTCCTTCAGCTGCATATCCATACGGTGTTGAAATGTGTTCTTTTATGTTCCCTTACTCTGAAGCAGTAGCTGTTGGAACTAGATGTTTACATGATGTATTGAAGTTTATGGCTTCTGCTGTTTCTTCCTCTTCTTGTGGGCTTTCCAACAACCACTTTTGCAAAAGCTGACTTAATTTTCATAGTTTCAAAGCATTATATGAAGTAAAGCTTGCAAAACATGAAAGTCTTCAAAAGCAATTTTATTGCCAGGAAAAAAATAATTTATCTTAGCCAATTTTACTATGAGCCTTGGATTCTTCTCAGCGAGAATATAGGTTTTTTTAGGAAGACTAGCTGGAATGTGGGGTTTTTTTTGAGAAAATGATTACTAGAAAAGAAACTGTAGATTTGGCTATGTGATCTAGTTGTGAAATGAGAGGTTTTTCCTCTCATTTGTGGTTGTACCACACTTTCTCCAGAACTTTGAGTCCAAATGAGGAACTTGCAGACCAAAAAGCGAGTTTGAGAAAACGTTACAATAGAAGCCTATCTGGACTTCTGCAAGGCCTTTGACATGGTCCCACCCAACATCTTTCTCTCTAAATTGGAGGCAGATGGATTTGATGGGTGGACTGTTGTTTGGATAAGAAATTGGTTGGATGGTCACATCCAGAAGGGAGTGGTCAATGGCTCAATGTTCAGATGGAGGTCTGTGACAAGCAGTTTCCCTCAGGGCTCCGTATTGGGACTAGTACCGTTAAATATCTTCATCGGTGACATAGTGGGATTGAGTGCACCCTCAGCAAGTTTGCAGATGATGCCAAGCTGAGTGGTGCGGTTGACACACCTGAGGGACAGGATGCCATCCAGAGGGACCTGGACAAGCTCAAGGAATGGGACCATGTGTACCTCCTGAGGTTCAACAAGGCCAAGTGCAGGGTCCTGCGCCTGGGTCGGGACAACCCCTGGTACTAATACGGGCTGGGGGGTGAAGGGATTGAGAGGACCCCTGCTGAGAAGGACTTGGGGGTACTTCTGGATGAAAAGCTGGACAGGAGCCGGCAATGTACACTCACAGCCCACAAGGCCAACCCTATCCTGGGCTGCATCCAAAGCAGCATGGCCAGCAGGTCAAGTGAGAGGATTCTGCCCCTCTACTCCGCTCTGCTGAGACCTTACCTGGAGTCCTGCACCCAGCTCTGGAGCCCTCACCACAGGAAAGACATGGACCTGTTGGAGAGGGTCCAGAGGGCCACAGAAGGGAACACCTCTCCTATGAGGAAAGGATGAGGGAGTTGGGGGTTTTCAGCCTGGGGAAGAGAAGGCTCTGGGGAGACCTTACTGCAGCCTGCCAGTACTTAAAGGAGGTTTATAAGAAAGATGGGGAGAGACTTTTTAGCAGGGCCAGTAGCGACAGGACAGGGGATAATGGTTTTAAACTAAGAGGGTGTAGATTCAGACTGGGTATAAGGAAGGTATTTGTCATACTGAGGGTGGTGAAACACTGGCAGAGATTGCCCAGAGAGGTGGTAGATGCCCTATCACTGGAAACATTCAAGGTCACTTTGGACAGGATTCTGAGCAGCCTGGTCTCGTTGAAGATGTCCTTGGTCATTGCAGGCGGGTTAGAGTTAGATGACCTTCAAAGGTCCATTGCAACCCAAACTGTTCTATGAGTCTATGATAAGCCATGGTGATTTGCTGGTAGTTTTCTCTCCTCCTTGTTCTCTTTCTTTCTTAGCCACTCTGAAACTGATTGTTGGCAAAATAGCAACAATTAATTGTGTTGTTAATTATGGACTGATTCATTTTCAGATCTCGATAGAGAACGACTACCTAGGCCCCAGAAGAATTGAGAGCCTGCAAAAAGAAGATGCCGACTGGCAGAGGAAAGCCCACATGGCTGTGCTTTCTATTCAAGATCTTACTGTTAAATACTTTGAAATAACAGCTAAAACACAGAAAGGTAGATATTTTCTACTATCCTATCCATCAACTAGAAGATCTTTAAAAATTTATTTAATGTTTACCATGTTCTGTATTTTACTGTCATTTATTTATTTTTTTTCTTCGGTCCTCCATGAGGAAAATGCACTTGTCATCCACATGTTTTTTCTTCTGTGTCTGTTCAAGTCTTTTTCCAATAAGCCTTTTCAGAACATCATCAGAAGTGAGCAGAATAGAAATTTTAGACAAAAGTTTCACAACCATTTTCTCAATGTAATTCTATTAGCTGCACTGTACATTTGCAAAGGATTTAGGGAGCGTAATGTCCTGGTCCTTACTGGATATGGCAGACCACTATAGTAAGTGTTTATTGCATTTCAGTTCCTTTCCTTTTGCTGTCTTCCCTGCCTTTCAGTAATTTTTTTCATAGCTCTAAATATTAAGCAATAGCTCAGTTTAAATCTACTATGTGAAAGCTGCTCTGTTGTTCAGAAATCTTCACAGAGACAACCTCGGCATTTCTATGCTTGAAGAATGTGGCAGTTTTAGTAAAGTGTTGGTGCAATAAAACCAGGTCATATGACTTGCCATGTACATCTGCGCTCTTATCCTTGTGACATTTTAACTTAAATAAGCAGTTTATTGGGCAAACACACCTGGGGATGTGGTTTCATGTCAGCTCTTTTAGTTGTCTGTGGGCTACCACTGACAGAGTTCCTTTGCCTTGGTGATAGTGATTGTGCAACCAGAAAAATGAGCTGTACCCCTGAGGGAAAATCTTTTTTCATGGGTATATTTCCTGTCATCTCCCTGCATGACTGCTAGATCTGCCTCTAGAGCAGCAGTCACTGCAAAATGATTCCTTTTGATGACAACCCAAGTTAAGTATAATGTGAAGCTCCACCTTATTTTGAAAAAGTGACTAAACCAATTCAAGCATGTTGGAATAAATTTAATTAGAGCGAATTCTAAATGTATTTAATCAATTTGGTTCCTTTTCTAGTGTCACAAAGGCAGCAAATAAAATACCCTGTTAGTTGATAAAGAATGTGTATTTACAGTTACTTACTTTTTGTTTTGTTCACATATGCTTTTTATGTACAGCAGTATCATGGTTTAACCTCAGCTGGCAACTAAGCACCATGCATCTGCTTGCTCCCGCACCCTCCTAACCTGCCCAGTGGGATGGGGGAGGGAGTTGGAAAAAAAACCTTGTGGATTGAGATAAAAACAGCTTAATAGGACAGCAAAGAAAGAGGAAATCATAATAATGATGACGATGATGAAGGACTGTGCAAAGCCAAGTGATGCACAGTGCAACAGTAGCTCACCACTCAGTGATCGATAGCCTGTCCCTGAGCAGTGGTTCCCACTCCTGGCCAACTCCAGTTTACTTACTGAGCATGAGGTTACATGGTGGGGAATATCCCTTTGGCCAGGCTGGGTCAGCTGTCCTGGCTGTGCCCCCTCCTGGCTTCTTGTCCACCTCCCCACTGGCAGAGCACGGGGAGCTGAGAAGTCATTGACTGAGTATAAGCACTACAGCTACTTGGCAACAACCAAAAACATCAGTGTGTTATCAACGTTATTCTCATACTAAATCCAAAACACAGCACTGTACCAGCTGTTAGGAAGAAGATTAACTCTATCCCAGCCAAAACCTGGACAAGCAGTAAAGATGGTGGGGAAAAAACACTGGGAAATGAAATGCCTGGAGACCATTTATAACCATAGACCTTTGGTGTACAATGTTGCTTGCCTGTTTTGTTATGTTTTTTGGCCTCCTGTTGATCACAGGGTGTTCTTACATAACAAAATACTAAGAGGTGGCAGAGGGAAAACATGCACAAACATACAAGGTATTTTTTTGTTACCTAACAACAGTATATAATATCTTCTAGCAGCTGGAGACTGCTGTCCCTTTGATTGTGCAATTTTCATGGCTCTTGCTTTGCAAAGTGAAGTGTACAGTATCACGTGATTGTTCTATATATTAAAAATGGTGAAAATCTCATGTGTGTCAGCTTAGATGATGTCTGGGCCTCAAGAGCAGAAAATCTGAATCAGGCAAGGGACTCCTGCTACTCTGAAGTCTTCCTGAAAAGATTGTCATTCATGCCTGCATATTAAGATCAGATTATAATTTGTTTAGTTAATTTGAATTAATTTTGTAAAGCAACCTGCATTTTGTGTTCAAAGATAGATGTTATTTAAATTTAATTCAGTATTCTTACAGAACTGCACTTGAGGTGAAGCTGAAGTTTTTGTTTTAAATTGTCATTTTTTTCACTCTGCAGATTTTTTCAAACTTATGACTGCACTACGGAAGTTATGAAGGGAAACTGGATACTTTAGTTTCTGATAATTGGGGCTTTCAGAAGTGGGGGAATTTGGGATGCAGTTTAAGGCCACGTGGTAGCGTTAGTGAGATTTTTATTAAGTCAAGAATTCTGAACTAGTGGTTCAAGTGTTCAACTACTGTGTATTCAGAATGATCTCTCTGTGGATAACAAAAACTAGAATTATAATGATCAAATGATCAACAAATCATAAGAGTACTTACATCTTGGATTTGAAGGTTAGTACTCCATGGAATGATTACTTCCTACTAAGAGAACTTTGTATACTTTTGACTACAAATGGGTGCACTGTCTCTGCAGTAGAATCACTAGTGATCTGATGGGTAGACTGGTAAGCTGTTTGCCTTTTCTTCCCTTTTGTAGCTGTGTACGATCGAATGCGAGCAGACCAGAAAAAATTTGGTAAGGCAGCATGGGCAGCAGCAGTGGAACGTTTGGAGAAGCTTCAGTATGCAGTTTCTAAGGAAACACTGCAGTTGATGCGTGCTAAAGAAATCTGTTTGGAGCAGAAGAAACATTCACTGAAAGAGGAGGTAATTTTTCATAGCAATAAATGGAAAAGTAAAACATGCAGAAAAAACTTAAGCCTTTAAAGAGCGATGATGTACTTCAAACAAACAAACAAAAAACAAAAAACAAAGCCAGACTTGAAAGTAATTATTTTTCTGCTTTTAATAACACAAGTTTGTATTTGAACTTTTACTATACTCTACCATATTAGACAAATGGAGTTGCAGTGTAGTGTGGTGGATTTTATGCCATTTACTTATGTTTCCTGTTCACCTTTTCCTGGTTAGTCAACCAGGAAGACAGTTTTTCATGTTAATGTTTACAGCTATCCACTGAGATGGGATAGGACAGAAATGTGCTATCATGTGATTTCCGTGCTTTAGCTCTCAGAGGCATGACCACCTTTTTGGAATAGTTCTGGCATTCCAGATGGAAGGTGTCTGAAGATTAGTAAATACGCAGATGACTAGCCTGTTGTACTGTGCTGTCTTTGTCTCTGCTTACCGTAATTATTAAGGCAGTCTTCCAGAGACTTGTGCTAGTTACAGCTTTCGTGAGGAGAGAGTGCATGCATTGAACTGTGTTTAAATGTCTTAGCAGGAAAAAACCACATTTATTGGGTTTTATGACACCTCCACAAAAGCAAAAATGCTACAAATCCTCTTTTAAAATTTTCTATCATATGGATATTTGATACTAAGAACTTTGTTGTACTACTATTAATTTATATTCTATCCAATCAGCTGCATGTTTTTAGAGCACTTTTTATATGTTTCAGCAAAATTTGACTAGACCAATGACTCTGTTCTGAAAAGGTTATCCAGAGAACTCATGGCTTTAGTACTGTATAGATTGGTAGGTTTGTAAGCCTGATAGGCTGTGTGCCTAACTTACAGGAGCTTCTGTAGAAGCCTGATGTGCAAGGAGAGAGAGTACATGCAAGACCCAGAGCATGGAAATAAAAAGTTTGCTCCATTTCAAAGCTTTTTACATTTAGAAAGCCAAGAGCTGTCTGGAAACCTGAGTTTATCAGGCTGTTGCCATCCTTAGCTAAAACTTAATGACAGAATCCAGGAGTACTAATGGGAAATACTTAATTTTTTCAAATATTTAGGGCAGCCATGCCTTGTTTTTTCCATCTTATATTTCTTCCAGTGGAGACCTTACATGATTTTTTGCTGAATGATATCTCAGTCTGAAAATGAGTGATTGATTGTTTTAATGTGCCAAAGTATTATGGGCTGCATAGGAAAAGAGGTTTGTTGCAGTATGCTGGGGCGTGAAGGGCACTGAACTGAGAGGTTTGGGCTTTTGGGAACAGAGAAATGAGGAACATCTGATGAGTATGCATGGGCATGCTGGTTTGGGATGGTGTGTTAGAAGGGTAGAGAGCTGTGGGTCAAAATATGGTGATGGGGAAATAAGAGGACCAACTTCTGTTCTGAAACATCTGGGGTTTTTTTTGTTTTGAGACTGTAGTAGCCCTAAGTATGCAAACCCAGATGTGACAAACATGACTGGGAATCCCATATTGGAGAATAAGGGTTGCAGTCTTATCATAAAGAAAATACTTGGTGATTATATTAGCTGGTGTATTTGAAAGACTTGACAGTAAAAAAGAGAAAACAACAACAAAAAATGAAAATGTGATACGTTTTCTCGTTTAAACTTAAGAAGTAAAGACCTTCCTGCTGTGCTTAGGTACATAAATTTGTTTTCACAAGAGTAGGAAAAGGAGACACATGGGAAATAATATACTTGTTTCTCTTGCACTTAATTCCCTCTTCTCCAAATCTAAACTGACTCTGCTGATTGATTTTTAAAAGGAACAGTAAAAATGTCCTTGGTTCTGTAGTTTTGATTTAGTATTAATCCAGCACTTTTTTGTTTCCTAAAATGTGTTGACACGGTAAATATCTAGAAAGCTACTACATTTCCGAAGTTACTGTGGTATGAAAGTCACCTGGTTAGGTGATTAGGTTAGTTATTTTTTGTTTATTTGATAGCTAAAAATGTTAGCTCTATGATTACCTGTATTTAAAAAAATGTTGAAAGAATAACTCCAAACGAATTACATATCGCACTTTTATATTCCTGATTTGTACCTCTTAAGTTCCATCTGTTGTTCTGAATTTTGTTTGAGAAGAACGATTAAAATCTTCCTTTTGAGGTAGGCCAGAGTCTGCTTTCATGGACTGGTTGCCAGGTCTTGTCCTCATGACAGTAAACAGAATTATTAAATCAGAGTGAGAATCCTTTGTAATTTACGAAGTATGTAAAATAGTTTGGACAAATGGAAGTAAGTGGCTGGAAACTTAAATTCCAGCAAGTTCCGTCTTGTGTATACAGTATTCAGTAGCTGGTCTTCTCTTTTTTTTCCTTTCAGAAGCGTACAGTTCAGTTCTGAAGATACACTTGAAAAACACTTCTCAATTTACAATATAAATGTGTTGTGATATTTTCATAAACAAAATCCTATTCCAACAAAGTACTGCTTGGGTTTTTAAAGAATGTTTTTCATAGTTTCATAATTCTGAGTACTTTCCTTTCTTGTACATTGAGTCTGAATCAAAGGTATATTTGCTTCCAATGACTGAGTATTTAAGCATGTGTTGCATTTCATGACTATCATTTTACTTTTCTCTGTGTTGGATGCATCAGCAAAAGTAAGAGTTTTATTAAGGATTCTACTCAAGAAGGCATGAATAGCTATTTCTGGAAAACTAATCTTCATTCTGTAAGAAATGACAGTGATTTTGGTACAGGTGCAACAGTATTTTTCAGAAAAGTACATTTCACTTTGGTGGCTTTCATTGTACTTTTTAAACTTTTTCTTTCTGTGACAGCTTTTTGGAAAGGCTAAGTAAGAAGCTAAAATTGGGAAGTTTTTGAAAATTTATTTAAACATACCTGAATTTTTTTTAATAACAGATTAGGGATGCTTTTGCTTTCTTTACTTTCAGTTTTCAATTTGGCAAACTAAAATTGGTCATAAAAATCACAATTTGTTTTTTCCTTTAATCTTATATTAAATATCTGTGTAATATTCTCCAGTTCAACTAAACGTTCAAAAAGTCTTAGAAATAAAAACTCTTTCAAGTGGTCATTATGTTTAAAGAAAATAGAAAGCTGAAAGCTCTAAGCACCCCAAATGAAGTACTGGGGTGCATTCTATAGACAAAACTTGGAGTCATAGTTAGGCTTTTAATAATGCAGTGAAGACAGTATTAGAAAATTACTCATTAACAATGATAACTTACTTTGGACTTAACAATTACCAAAGCTCACATAAGTTCTTTTGAAATAACATTATTAGAACATAATTTTTTTTAATACTCTTTCTTCCTGGAGAATGACTGGGTAATTAAAGAGTGTTAAAGAGGGCAAACCCCAGCATTTGAAAGACTGTTTTTATTTGAAGGATTTTGTGCATCCCCGACATTTAGTTCCCATTTGTGGAGAGAAGGAAAACAATCAGGTATTTATGGTCACTTAAAACAGACCAGTTAGAAAGTCAGAACTGAAATACCTTCACCGGCAAACCATTTAGCTGCTGTTTTCTAGGCATAGAAGATAAAACCAGGATATTCCTTTAAAAAGATTAAAAAGTTTGAGAAACTAATTTAGCAGGGTTTGAGCTGACGATTAAAACAGAAGGAGTGACAATTCAGACCAAAGACCAGATCTGATTGTTCATGAGGACACTGTTGGTGTTCACCAGGTTTTCTGTGGATTTTTGAACATTTAGTCTTGGAAAAGAAATAAGTTTGTAAAAACAGTAGTACACCCTTTTCATAGGGAAAAGATGTTTCTTTTAGCGTCTGAAGTTTTTCTGGTTGCCCAGGATACTAATTGTGAACAATCATTGTAACCTTTTTTTTTTTAATTGTATTGTATCCTGTAGTATCATGGCCTGACTATACTTGACTTGTCATAATTGGTTGGAGGAATATTTCTGTTGACAAGTTGCTAGGTATGAGTGAGTGCCTGCCTTTTATCACTGGGTTAGAGCGCTCTGTGTTTCCCTTAAAATAATTTAGAAATTCTTTACAATTATTTTTCTGTTGGTTTTGAGGATGAGCTTTGATATTCACACTTAAAGACCTAACTTTTTTTCTGAATGTTACTCTCCTGAGATTTCTGACAGTAACAGTGATGAATTAAAATGAATACTTGAACTAGAGAGCAGTCAGGATTCATATGGAGTGGCTTGAAACATGTCTTGGTATTCTAGTGGAACAGTAACAGATTACTTAAAAGGATGGATAATAGAAAATTTAATAATACCTATTATTAGGTATTACTAGGGAAAACTAGTAAGAATTTTTACTATGAACTGCAGGTTAATTAGCAGAGGAGAATGACCATGGTCTTGTAACCTGGTAGCAACACGACTGAGCCACCAATGCAACAAGGTGGTACACCAGCAGATGCTCTCCAATCTGTCAAATCAGGTATTTCCAGCAAAAGGAGAGGTGTTAGTGTCACTGCACATGGACTTGTGAGATTGCTTCTACACCTTTCTTCCACATGTTTCTGATAACCCAAGAAAGATTAGCTCTAACTGGAGCAGTTGCAGGGAAGGCTGCCGCAATGATGCCAGGAAAGGTGAGTCTATTTTACAAGAGGAGTTGAAGTTGTTTTGACAAGTAAAGTGAAGTCTGAGATGATAAAAAATTGCTTTCTGCAAAAATAGGGGAGTTGAGCCTAGTAGCCCAACTGTAGGGTATGTTGTGATAAGACAAGGGGTTTAAACGGAAAGAGGGTAGATTGAGACTAGATAGAAGGGTTTTCTTCCTTGTATCTAGTTGAAATCTGCCCTCTTTTAGTTTAAAACTATTACCACTTGTCCTGTCACTACTGGCCCTGCTAAAGTGTCTGTCCCCATCTTTCTTAGAAGCCCCCTTTAAGTACTGGCAGGGTGCCATAAGGTCTCCCCGGAGTCTTCTCTTCTCCAGGCTGAAAAACCCCAGCTTTCTCAGCCTTTCCTTCCAGTCGCAACAGGAGACATGTTCCAGCCCTCTGACCATGTTTGTTGCCCTCCTCTGGACCCGCTCCAACAGGTCCATGTCTTTCCTGTGCTGAGAACTCCAGAGCTGGATGCAGGACTCCAGGTAGGGTCTCACCAGAGGGGAGTAGAGGGGCAGAATCCCCTCCCTCAACCTGCTGGCCATGCTGCTCTGGATGCAGCCCAGGATAGAGTTGGTCTTGTGGGCTGTGAGTGCACATTGCTGGCTCCTGTCCAGCTTTTCAGCCAGAAGTACCCCCAAGTCCTTCTTGGCAGGATGGCTCTCAATCCCTTTATCCCTCAGCCTGTACCAGGGGTGAGTGTGGCCCCAGTTCTTCTGCATGGAGGTTGTAGAGCTTCATGGCTTTGAATTCCCTCCAAAGTGAGAGAGCCCGTAAGATTCACTTGCCTGTTGGTATTTCTTAAATATCGCTAATTGTATAGAGCAGTTAAATCTTGTTTGGCTGAATGAAAGAGGATGATTTGAGTTCACTTTGGTTGTGTCTTGTGTCACTTTTCTATGTCAAACATATGACACAAATAAACACTAAAATATATGTAAGTATTTTAATCTAGATGTTTTTTCTCCCGTGAAGAACTCCAGAAACAAAACGCCTCAGTTAAGTTGTGATTACAACTCAGGATCAGTGCATGTAATTATCCCTGTTTCTACCACCTTGCACTTTTTTTCCTCCACAAAGTGCAGCTTTAATGACAGTTTTATCTGTGTTTTCCAGATGCTGTTAGCAAAACAACTTTTAGACTTTTTAGACTGCAGATAAGAAAATACTGATTTCGTTATGTATCTTCAGACAATCAAGTAGTATGGTAAAAGAGTGGTAGGGATATTTCATATGCTTCACTACATGACTTGTCACTTTGACAGTCAGAGTAATCCAATGCCATGGATTTTTTTATTGCCATATAGAAAAAAGTCAAACATTAAAGATGTCTGAAAGTGTGTGGCTTATCATCTCCTTTTGATGCATTCAGTTGTAACACATTACATTTAGTGTACCAGACTGTATCTAGCTGTAATCGTCCAGTCTGTGATTTTGTGTTCTCGCTCATCCTGGAGTCATGTGGGGGCTTTTTTGTTTTTTGTTTTTTGTTTTTTTTTCTCTTTCCATTTAGATGCAGAGCCTGAAGGGTGGTACAGAAGCCATAGTCCATTTGGACCAGTTAGAAGCTGATTATTACGATCTACAGCTTCAATTGTATGAAGTGCAGTTTGAGATCTTGAAATGTGAAGAGCTGCTGCTGACAGCGCAACTTGAAAGCATCAGAAGACTGATGTCAGGTGCTTTATGCCTTTTAATTAAGATGTAATCTGTAAAAGATAATTCTCTTCCTAAGAATCTACTAAAGCCTGTGGGAATGAAATGAGAACAGATTCTTTACCATGTCAAGAGATGGATCTTCTAACATAAGTACTCTTAAATTAAAATTTACACCTGTTCATAAGGCATATACATACACATAGAGAAGTTTTGGTCTGGTTCTCATTGGCTGTGTTTGGAAATAAGCATTTAAGATTCTGTGTAAGTTTTGGAAAACTAAATTCAGGGAAGAGGAAAAGTCTTCATTACTGGACTTGTCTCACTAAAAATTTGCGTTGGTATTATTAATTTCTTTGAAGTTACTGGTTTTCAAAAGGTACTCCTGCAAATCAAGTGTCCTTCAGCTAAACTCTGAAGCTTGTTGTATTGCCTTCTCACTGATTTAAAGCAGTGATGCAAACCTTGTGTTCCAGAGTCTACTATATGTTGTGTACTTAGAAAGTATGGAAATGGCACAAGTAAATCATACAGCATTTTTGAATCCAGTTCTGTCCTTTGGACCTCTCTGTAGTTAATGTTTTTGTTTGCACAAGCTCTGTTTCATTGTTTAGTGCACAGGGCTTGCATACCAAGTTTTGTTAGGGATAGAAGAGTCACTTAAGAGAGATTTGAAGCTGGATTGTATTGTGAGTTGTCTCTGGAAAAAGAGAAAACATAGGTATCTCAGCTTCTTCTCACTGTTATGGAAATCTCCTCCTTTTAGGCTTGTGATAGCAACAACTGTAACTGCATGTATGGAAGATGAGGCTTGAAAACACTGTAAATTACTTAAAAGTTGTTGCAGCTTTGGCCGGTTGCCTTTGTGGAGAGCTAGTTAGTGCTTTAGAGATAGATAGTTTTTGTACTTGGGAAATCAGATATTTAATTTTGGTCCTGAAAACACTGTATGGTTTTCTTACCTGAGGACCAAGGGAAATCACTTGAACAGGAGGCTGAGAAGGAATGTGTATCAAAATCCTTTCTCTTTGATGCAGTGATAGTAAGACCTAAGGGCCCTCAGAGCTTAAGCCTGCTGTAAAAACATCGTAGGTCATTATGACTTATCGCTAATGTTTTTTCCAGAAATCTCAAAAAACACCCCAGCCCCACAACCTGACCCAAAATAAAACACCCCCCCCCCCCAGTCAGCTAAACAACCAACCCTCTCCTTCACCCAGGGTAACAAAATAGTTCACTGTTCTGGCTTCCTTTACTGTTTTAAATTTGTAAAGTATTCTTTAATACAAAATCCAAAAGTTGTGGGTATTTTTTTTATGTTGAGGATAGCTGTGTATGTTAGAAGGAATTACTGTTTTTTTTGACAACTATCAGTTAATATCCCATGAAACAGAGAACTAAAAATACAGTTCTTAAATGTGTGGGAATTTTGCGCAAAGGATAAAATGACCTCTTTGGACTTTACTTAGGTAGAGGGGATAGAACAATTAATGTGAAGAATGTTATGCTGAAGTGGCTACATCTTTTCAAGACCTAATTTGAATGATAGCATCTAAAACATAATAGTTGTCTTTTAATATGTGTTGTTTCCTATGCAGTCAAAGAAAAAAGAATGGTCTGTTGCATTTTCTGTTACCGCTTCCTTTTTAAAGTGTACTTAAAGTCAGTAAGGTAATAGCCTTTTAATTGTGCACATCTGTATGATTTGAAATACATGTGTCTTAGTGACTTGTAGAGGCTGTTGCTGTTCTTCAGTCTTTGACTGTATTGGCTCTGCAGAGATATTTCAGAGAGTTTGTGGTTCTGTTTTGATTTGAGGAACATCAGCAGTACTGCTAATGAAATCCTAACAGAATTTTTTGAGAATGTGATTTGATTTAACTGCTAGTTGCTTGTAAGCTAGAAGAAAAACATTTTTTTTGCAAATTCAGCACCTTGGATCTGAAAAGTATCAAATTATAATAGATTGTCATATTATAAGCAACAGTAGTAATTTTTTACTGTCATTAAAATGGACTGAAATTCACAAAATGTGAATTTACTAGGTTAGAATTTTGAAGAGTCTTATCCTATCCATAGATACTATTTGTAGATCCTTGTAAGCTGGTTTTGGAGTGGATGCGTTGCTGTCAACAGAGAATCACAGAATCATTAAGGTTGCAAAAGACCTTTAAGATCATCAAATCCAACCATCAATGCAACACCACCATGCCCACTAAACCATGTCCTGAAGTGCCGCGTCCACACGTTTTTTGAATATTTCTAGTGATGGTGATGTGATAGTAGGTTTCTGCTTTGGTTGGAGGGTGGGTTGAACAAGTGCAAATGGTGTGGATCGTATCTAAAAAGAAATAACTCTAATTGTTTTATTGTAAGTGGTTGAGTCATTAGAAGCTTAAGCACTTAGCAAATTTATAGGCATTTCAAAAGCTGTAGAAAACTCTTGGAATGTTTGATGGAGGCTGCAACAGAGTTGGCAAGGTTTTATTGTTGGTTTTTTTCAAACAGGAAAACATAATTTAACATGTTTTAAAACTGGTAGATTTGACTGGCTTGCAGCTGAGCTATTGGGGTTTGACTTGTAAATTTCTGTCTTTAACTCTGGGTGAAAGTGTTCTAAAACAAAATTTGCATGTAAATTCTACCATTTTATAAGTGGATAGCAAAACATAGTAATTATTAGCCATGAGTCTTTTACTCACTGATGTCTCAAAGTGGATTCTAGTGACTTGGCAGTTTTATGTATGGATGAAACTTTGTGATGATTTTTGTTTTCTTTTTTTAACTGACCACTAAAGTCAAGGATCTTGTAGGTCTGATTTTATTAGTTTTTATTTTAAGGTTAATATAGTGTTTTGCTTTCTTTTCTGGTCCTGCCATGTCTTCTGCTGAGCTGAAATTGGCATGACAATCAGAATTTTGGTTGCAGCAGAGACTGTACACACAAATAATGTGAACTGACAACAGCTTTTAAAGTGGACAGTGCACTGAAGAAAACCCTGCCCCTCTCCCCAGATAATCTAGCAGCGGAAGTAGGAGGAAGTTATGGTCTTGCTGAAAGTAGTTGATGAAATTGAGATGAGAAGGTTTGGTGGTGCTGCAGAGTAGACACTTGACAGTCATGCCTGTGATATCATCCTGTTTCAGCCAGCAGTAATGCATTGCCCCTTGGTGTGTTACAGAAATTTTCTACTTGATATGCCAGTGAAATAAGAAACAAGAGGCCTTTGCTGCTTTTTCATCCCAGCATTGTGCAAGGATTTATAAACATCAGTGTTTCCTTCTTGGCAAGAGATTAGAAGGCAGCATTCAGAGATGAGCTCAATGTTATACTGAATGCTTCACTCAGGAGGCTAAAAATCATGAGTGTTGATAAAACTATTAGTAATGACCTCCTTTTCAGGCCTGTAATGCTTTGAAGGATTGCCTTGATGTTACCCTTCCTCTGCTGCCTCTGAGCAGAAGCAGTGACTGGGAGGCCAAAAACCTCATAAGAGAGGATTTTGGTGTTTCCTTGTCTGATTCCACTTTCATGAAACTAATAATAGGTTGTGGCAGAAGAATCTCATGCCAGAGACTTAAGAAAGAACCTGTACATCCTGAATTTCGTATTGAAGACAAGAGAATATTACTGCACATCATGGGTCCCTTGTACTAGTTAACTAATACAAAAAGAGCTAAAGACATGTGGACATTGTGATCAAGTTAGGCTACAGGCACAAGCATACATTCACAGTTGCATTTGTTTTTTAATGCCCTGAGTTTACCAGGCTGTGCTTCATTGTTACTGATTTCTGTTTGTCACATAAACTTTAAAACCCTACTGTGCTTTGCTGACCTTTTGGTTTTTGATAGCCCTCTGAAAGGACTATAGCATTCTTACACATTAAATCTTGCAACTCAGTGGGGGGGTTGTTGTTGAACAAAACGTCAATCAAATACAAACTATTGACTTGACTTTTCATTGCTGACATCTTTAAAACAGAGAAAAGAGATGAAGTGGTATATTATGACACTTACGAAAGTATGGAAGCTATGCTTGAAAAGGAGGATATGGCAACATCTATACACTTGCAAAAAGAGGAGCTGCAAAAGTTACAGCAAAAAATCCGGCAGCTGGAAGCAAGACGTGGACGTATTTCAGCCAAGAAAGCCTACCTCAGAAATAAGAAGGTATTATTAAGTTGCAAATTTCTAGCATAATTAGCAAATTTCATAAAACTTCAAAAGGCTTCATTTCAGATACAAATTCCAAGTCTCCTAGAATTTTTGTGGATTATATTTACTACTTACTAAAAGTTGTTTTACAGCATGTAAATAATACAATAGCATGTATTATTAAATTGATACATTTAAGATTCAGTTTACCTTTAGCTTTAAAGAAACCTTTAATCACTTTGAAGTAAATTTGTTTCTGTTAACTAATGAGAATAGTTTGATGTGGAAAGTATATGATAGAATGCATGTTTTTACGGAAGTAGTTTTAGATATGAATTTTCAAGGCTGTTTTCTCACTAATGAGTTCTATTTTCATTCTCTTACATCATTTCACAATATTAGCTATATTAAGACAATTTTCTGCACAACATCCCAGTCATGTAATGCATGAAAAAGGAAAGTGGCCCTAAATAGCCCACCTTGTTTTGCAAATTAAGAATATATACTGGATTTTGTGTATAACTGCTGAATACAGGGTATCAATGACACATGACGTAAGTTTAGAAGGATGAGGTATCAAGTGTATGTAAATATGTTCATTCCTTTTTTCCAGAATGACTTGTTTATTGTTCCCTAGCAGTTTGTGGTTACATGAATATGCATTATTAATGAGTGAGATAGCTTAATTAATAGAATAGATCAAAGTTCTGAGAAAACATTGTAATACTTGTTGTAAAATAGGTTTCAACCCCATACTATATACTATAAGGCTGTGCAGTAGTCTCAGTTGAGGCCTTATTTCTAGATTGGGAGCAAGGGTTGGTGTGGTTGTATGTTCCCAGTCCTATCCCTTGATGTGGGAGATGACCCCTTTATATAAACAGTTCTAGTAGACGGAGGGTAAAGCCTTCAGGTGTTGTCTCCCCTTCATAACTAGTATGTCTCTATCTCTGTACCTGAATCTGAAACATAACGGAGCACACGAAATAGTAATTGATACATTTTGTGTTTTGGAACTTTATATTTCTTCAGTGTCCTGTCTCTGATTAACAAAATATGGAAAAGACTGCAAATAAATTATTATAAAAGAAATGTTTCTTGCTAGGCAGTTATGGGAAGTAGTTTGCTCAGAGTCATTGAGTTTGTCTTATGTCAGTTTGAAAAAAGATAAAAGTATCAAGAAGGTGGGCTTTTTAGTACTTTATGGAATAGATCCTATCAGTTATATTATGCTAATTAATATAGGCTACATTAGAATAGTTATGCTATTTTTTCCTGAATGTGAAAAGACACTGCTGGCATCTTACAGAGTGTACAAACCTGTTTATAAGCGACAGCCTGGCTGCTGTTCCTTACTTAACTTTGGGGAGTTAACAAGTTAAGAAGCAACCCTGAAGCAGAAGTAGAGATTTTTTTAGCATGTCTTCTTATGTGGATGATGATTCAGTTGGCTTTCTTTGTTTCAAGGTTATGCTATGATAAAATACCCTGTTTAAACTGAAGAGGTTAGTTCTAGGCTGTAACAGTAGTTGCAGCATGCCTACTTCTGCACCGAGACATGATGCGGATTTGTATATGGTAGTATTGCACATCTGGGTCTGCGTGCAGGAGTAATGTAGTCATGTCTGCTCAACATTCTACTGGAAGAACATGGCTATGCTGCTTTCAGGACCTGAGGTAACATGTCCCTGTGGAACTCACTGCTGGACATCACAGCAGGACATCATAGCGTGCTCAGAAGTAGTTCCAGCTCTCTGCTGATTTCATTGCCCAGCGTAGCATTATCTGCAGCTGAGTGTTGCAGTGAGATACTTAGCTTTCAGCTTCTAAAGAAATTACAGATTAGAATAACATGTATTTAAACTTGCAGGAAGGAATCAAATACTTTTATTTGAGCAAAAATAATAGGAAGAATCAGTTGTTGTGCATCATTTTGTGGCACTTGTTGGGCAGAAAAGAACATAGACATTTGGATGGATATTTGTTAGAGGTATTTACTGTAGCTGCTCTTATTACTGCTGAATAACTGCAGAGCCTTACTAAGCTTAATAGTAATTACCAGAAAATCAAGAATCTTCTGGCTTTGATTCAAAGATAAACAAGCTTTGTATCATAAGTGACCATTCTAGTGATACTGCAAAACACTGTTAATGAACGCTATTTGTAGTGCCTGATGTGGGTAGTTGTACTTCACAAAACTGTAAGGGGATAAAAGGGTTATTGCTCTGAAATGTTTGCAGTTTAAGTTAAGGATGAAGAAAAAAGATACAGATGGGATGCAAAAGCAGACTCTAGATGGTGAGAATGAGTGCAGTGATGACTGAATGCTAAGTAGAGGAATAAGTTTTCGAGAGTGCATTGGGAAAGTATGTACTCTGTGGTAAATCTCTTTCTGAAAGTCTGTCTGTCTCTTTCAATTAAGAAACTTCTGTTGTTGAACTGAGATGAATCTAGTTAATGCTTCTCAGATTGTGTTCCTGACCACGCTTGTTTCGGCAAAGTATCTTAAAACAGAACTGTAAACAAGTGTTCTGTTTTAAATTGGGTTGGTGAGGTTTTGGTGGTTTTTTTCTTCTCTGTTGTTTTTTCCTTGGCAGTTCTGTAGCTGAAAACAAAAAGCAATCTGTGCATTAAGTGGTATATACCACAGTCTTGTGATATATTTAGAAATTACAGTCCTTTCTCATTATTAGGTTTTTGGCAACTGAAGATTCCCTTAGGAGAATGCCTCCTTTCTAGCGGCAGATACCATGATTGAGAAAACAATAGGAAATTATTCTCTATCATAATTTTTGGGTTTTTTTTAGAGGAGAAGGTTGTTTTATCATTCGTGTATTTGAAAGTCTTTTCTGTTGAGGAGATAACGCAGTGAAAGGGAATCCGTTACTCTGCATAGAATAAGACTATATTTAATATAAGCTTCTGTGACTATAGTCTCTATTAATTTTGTTTTCCAGAAATTCTTTGCTTGTCTTTGCAGTTGATGCTTTTATTTTTTAATGATGTTGTCAAATAATTGTACCAAACCTTTTTTTAGAAACTTCTGCTAAAAGTTTGTTAGAAACCTCTTTTAGTTGTGATTTTGAATAACTGAGCCAGCATTTTTTAAATTTACAGCTTTACAGAGGTTAATGGTCTTTCACTGTACTACCATGAGTATAAACTTTATTTTCATTTTTTTTTAAACAAACCTATTTGCATTTGTTAAGCAATCATTTGTTGATGACAGTTGCCTTAGTTATTAAAAAAATAAGATTTTAATAGCAGTTTCATTGTTCTTACTATTTCTTGAAAGCTAGTTATGGATTTTTCATGCAGGATATTGCTATTGTTATCCCAGTCTACCCCCTGCTGGCTGCACAGTAGTACTAATTAGGTTATCATATGGAACCAGCAGTGGTTTTATTAGGGAGCTAGATTTATAGCAGAGTCAAGATAAAAAAGATGGTGTAGAAGGCATCTAGAAGAATATCTGTGGAAAAGTAGATTTCTGAAGAAACACAATTATTTTACATTATTTTACATTACAAGAGTATTCCTCATCATGAACAGACTGAGAGAAGCAACTGGTTGGTGAAGCTGTTGGGGTATGTTCATAATGTGTGCTTTGACCTAGGGAACTCCCTCAGATGCTGTTATGCCTATTTAATAGGACACCTTTACTACTTTGCAAGCCCACAGTTTACAGCATAGCCCATGCCAAAACAGGTGTTATGTCGATGCAGTGACAGCTGGCATAGGGTTCTGTGTTTATATTATTAGTAGTGTTATTAGTATTACTACAACATAAGGGCATAACTACACAGAACACTTCTAGTAAAATACAATTTTGTCCCTATGAAATTGCAACTTTTTTTTTTTTTTAGATAATTTCTGTAATTAGTTAAGGTGATTCAGATTTCTAATCCTGTGCTGCAATGTATTTTCAGCCCCCCCGGTCTTTTTTATTATTTCAAGTCATAGAGGTCCAATTACGTTAAAGTAGGGTTTTTATTAGCAGAACAAAATATGTTTTAGTCTGGTTTATCCTCTTTACATTCTTAAAATATCTTCATTATTGCTCTTAATCAGAAAGATTTAAATAACCGATGCTAAAGAGAAAATGTTTCATAAAAGTGTGCCCCCCAATTATTTGAGACATGTCAAAAAACCCAAACCAAATCTGTGGTTTCTCATTATTTTATAATACTTTTTTATATCTTTTAACATACATTCCTCCTTATTTTAGAATACTTTTAATCAAACTTAACACATAAATAGAGAATAAACTAAAAGTAAATTGGTGGTAGTAGTACTACAAAAAGTCTTTCAGATTCTATAATAGTATTCTGACACTATTGCTATGTCTTTGAAATGCAGAAATAAGGTAGTTTTGTACTTTTGCAGTTACAAATTAAATGGATTAACTTTTCCAGCTGTATTAATTAAACTCCTTTTTCATCAGGGAAAAAACCTACACAACAAGCAAACATAAAACCCAGCAGTGTTTAGCTATATACAAACACCTGTGAAAAAGCTGGGACAGTATTTCCTCAGAAACTTACATTCTTGTCGGAGTATTACCTGTATATGGCAACAACACTGATGGTCTTACTGTTTCAAAATGTTCAAGACAGCATGGTATTTCTGTCCTATACAGGAACACTGGCTACCTTTTTATGTGATCACAGTATGTCCATAGTCAGCTTGCTGGAGAATGTAGCTTTTTCTTATTTCCAAGTGTCCAAAATTGTGGGCTCTTTTTACCCCTCCCCTCTTGTTTTTTTGCTCTTTCTGCCACTATTGTAGTATCTTGCTTGATGGCCAGTAACTCCATCAGCTTCCCCAAGCAATGCTTTCAGTGGCAAAGCTCCTGTCTGCCTGCACCCAGTAAATCAAGGTGACTGATGCCTGGGAAGCCCATTGCTGTGGTGTTCTCGTAGCTGCAGTCACGCTCCAAACTGGTTCCTAACATTGCCCCCTCTTACAAGCCATGAGATCTGTTTCTAACTACACATCCAACTTTGCTCTAGTTCTGTGTGGTGCTTGTACTGGGCGTAATTTCATTACCCATATTGTCCAATTTTCTGGCCCTCAGTATTGTCCTGTGAACTTGTCTGTCTTGTCACTACTCTAAATTACTGCACATGCCTTGCCTTTGTAATTGATACTGAATTCAATCCTTTTAATATTATCTACCTGAAGTTTGAGTGTCATCCTGTTTCTGGTCATCTATTTGTAACGTGGCCTGTTCTTTTTTTAACCTGTTCTTATTTGCAGGCAATGTAATAAATGCTTGGTTTTAAACTGGATGTTACAGATGTGAACTTGGTGTAATAAGTGAACCTGCTTGTGCATGCATGAAATTGTAATAACTTTATTAATGTTTGTGCTTGCAGATTGCACATTGAAAGGATGAACTGCCACCTTTAAATGGGAAGCTGCCTAGTTGCATAGACAGAAATATGCAGTAAATTTGAGAGTTGATTATTATACATGTATAAAAAAAACATGGACTTACACAAGGGTTTTAGGAAGTATTTTACAAATCTGTTTGTTGCCACTTTCGTACTGGTATTGTAGAACAGACTTTTCAAGCAGTTGTTACTTGTGTATGTTCTTTTGACAGTTAAAAGTAATAGGTTTGGGATTGTCTTGGTTTTGTTCCATTTTCTGGTTTTATTGTAAAGTTAAATTAGCTTGTCTGAGATAGTCTTTGTAATTTTTATTTTTCTAATTCTTAGTGCTGTTTGCTAAATATGACATTATACCCTGTAAATCAATATTTTAAATTCATATTTTATAGATAACATTTTATGTCTGTACAGGAGATCTGTATTGCAAAGCATAATGAAAAGATCCATCAGCGTCACCAGAGTGAGGAGGAATACAAAATGCACCATACTGTTCAGCTAGTAAGTTTGAGTTTTCTGCTGTTGAGTTTAGCCTTTAGTTAATAGCTTGATTCCTTATTAAATATTAATTAGGAGAGTATTCAGAGTAATAGCTGTTTTAAAAAGATGGTGTATATCCATGACCTCTGCACCATGGATTTCTGTATCATATTATGCTGGTTAAGGGGGCAATCTATAGCTGTGCTGGGATGACATTGAACCCAAGCAAATAAAATAGGTTCACAGTCTAAGTGGTTATTGCTAGGGTTGGGCTGCATGCGGTTTGTTGTCACATCCACATAGATGATTCCAGACATCTGAGTACAGCATCAGATATGCTGACATGAGTAAGGAAGCCATATACATTTGTTCTTGAATCTTAGTAAGCTTGTTTATTATTTTTCTTCTTTCTACAAAATAAATCACTTAAATAGTGTTGTATAAAGATATAGTTCCAACTTTATGTTCCACGATTCTCTGCACAGTCATATCACCGAGAATAGGCTAGCTAGTCTGACTCTTGTACTGAATATAATAGACTTTAAAGAATGTTCAAATGCTGGGCTAAGTCTTGGGAGCTGATATGGTATCAATAATCAATAAAAATCACTGACAAAGGTGCATTGAAATCCAAGTCTCTTTAATTCAGTCTTCAGTTAAAGAAGTGAAAGGGATTCTATTTCATCCTTACACATTTTTAACAATGATATATTTGTCCAGGAAGTCAGATGCATAATTTATTTTATGAAAAGGCTACTTGTGAAAGACAGTACACATTGACATACTCTTTCAGGAACTTAGAAAAAAAAAATTTTTTTTTCCAGTTCTTACAGTAAGGGAAAGGAATTTGCTGTGTGGATTGTAGTCCATTTATCACTCTTTAAAAATAAGACTTGACAAAGCTGAAGGACTTTCTTGTCTCTCAAATACTACAGAGCTTTTTTTGTTATTTATTTCATGGAGTTGCCTGCTTGTACTATGTAAAGAACCTTATGCTTTTTATTTTGGTCTTTTTTCTATTAATAATGTGGCTGAATATTTCTACTATTATTACAGAGTTGATTTTCAGCCACTGGTTTTCATGAAGAATTTTGAAAAGATAACCTCAGGGGTGTCCAAACCTTGAAACCAAATCAGAATTGCATTTTCACTATTCTTGTTTAAAAATCAAACAAACCAGATCAAACCAAAAAAAACCCCTTGAGTTTGAGACTGCTTCAGGAAAAGTTTGACCTGATTACACGTGTAACATGCAGGTGTGGTGGGTGGTAGAACTATCCTTTTTTCTTGCTATAATCTTTTATTTATGCTTCTGTTTTAACTTCTTTGCCCCATTGCTCTGTTATTTTCTTTTCCTCTTCACCTTTTCCTGTTTCCTGTCCTTACTATTTTTCAGACATGTTCTACTCTTCTCCTTAATGCATTTATACTTACCTCCTTCCAAATCACAGGGGTTGGCTCTTTATGAAGGACATCAGGCCACTAGCTGACTTCTGAAAATGGCAGGCAGGCAGACACTACTTTTGTGTTGACTGAATGACAATGAAAGTTCACAAAAATGATCAGAATTTTTAATTATTATGATGAAGATGGGCTTTTAAAAGTAATACTTATGTTCTGGGTCTTCTAAGAATTAAAGCTGCTGTTTCTGCTCAGGGTTTTTTCTTTATAGCCCCCCTCTTCTATCACTTTTCCTAACAACTTCAGAACTTGCATACAGTGACTTGCCATCTGATAACTAGTATCTACTTCCAGTAAATCTGACTGAAGAGTAGTGTTTTGTTTCAAAGATGTAGTAACTTTGCTGAAGTTTTGTGAAAATGGATGACTAGTTAAAGGAGGTAGATCCAAATGTGTGTTTCCACCGAGGTAAGATTCCCAAACAGGAAAAAATGCAACTGTCTTAGCTGCAAAGAAGACCTTCAAACCTTAATTGAAGTAAGATTACAGCAAATCAAACTGAATTAAATAATGACAGCTTAAGTTAATTAAATACAAAACTTTCATTTACTGTTGTAAATCATAATGAAAATGTTTACTTAATTTGCTCAGTATTGGATTCAAAACTGTGTGGTACTGTGTTCTGTGATTTCTTGCACTGTGAAAATACTAATATGATTTGTTTTAAATGGGCAACCTGGCAATTTGGACTGTTGTTTTGTTCTTGGAATGAGAGAAAATGGATACTGGTTTGCTGTCTGGCTGATTTATAACATTAAGTTAAGGGGGCTTTTTTCAGTATAATATTCTATCACATCTCTAGTTAATTCTCATCTTTCAAAGTAAAAAGTCTTCAAGTGTTCCAATTCCATATTGAAATCTTTCTTTACCGAGCTTTGCATTTTTTTTGAGATTATAAAACATGAAATGCATAGTATTTTTTAAGGGGAAGACAGAGGCCAAGTTTTGAAGTTCAGAAATGTGTTTATTTGAGAAGTACATTGTTAGGTAATTTCTAACAATTAGCAGAAGAGTTACTTTAATTCAGTTCTTTTAATGGTGCTAAACATAGCATTTGTTATAATATTTGCATGTTGTCCATGTGTTTTCTCAGAAGCGAGATCAATTAAGAGATGAAGAGGAAAGAAAGAGCTCCTGGGTTAGTCAGGAGCGACAGAAAACGCTGGACAGACTTCGCACATTTAAACAGGTAACAGAAGAAGAGTTGTTCTCTTCCACCAGTTTCTTTGCAAAATTAATTTTCACTCATTCCAGGACTCTACTATGCTATTAGCTATTCTCTTTCATTGTATAGTTAAGTGTTCTTTGGAAAACTTACAACAAAATATGGCATTGGTGGTAACATTCCTCTGGCTGTTACATTCCCAGTGCCGTAACAGGCTTCTCTTCAGTCTTTACATCTACACATTGTAAGAAGATACTTAGTAAATATTCCTAAAAGAAGTATAATCTAAATGGTATTTCCTACAACGAGCATTACCATCTGACGTACCTCCACTATCACTGATTGCCAGAACACCTGCCAATACCTGTCCCTTCCTGTTACAATATGAGTGCCAGAAAATGTCTAGAAGATGGGATGAAGATGAGAGAATTAAAAAAAGGGTGAAAGTGCAAGAAAACAGAGACTGTGTTAATTGGTGAAGACTTTTTCTGGTTTTGCCAAGTATATTAAAAATGTAGATATGAGAAGTTTTCTTTACTGGAAAGCTGTCTTGCTCACAAGTACACTCTTCATATTCTTATCATTTGCAAGGCTTTTGAATTGCATAGCTTCTGTAAATTAGAGCAAATTTACTTCAGTTAATGAACTGAATTCATGTATGAGCATGTTTATATTGTTATGTTCTCTATTGCTTTAGGCCTACCACAATTGTGTAAAATGTATTAGACCTGTCTTTCAGAAGCAGTTTTAATTTTTACGTAAAAATGGCTATGGATGAAACTAATATGAAAAGACAGATATTGAGGCAGCAAATTGAAGAACTAAATTAAAAATACATTGGAAAGTCTCAAAATATTTAATGTTTTCAAGGGATACAAGCAGTATGATTCACATCTGAGGCCAGTGTATTAGGTCAGAGAGCACTTTGTTGCAGAGGGAACCATTGACCAGTTTTAGAAAAGGAAAGCAAGAGGAATTTTGAATTTTAGTTTTCAGAAAAAACAGTCTTGAATGTACAGTTTGGTTCTTAGTGAAATCCTAATTCTAACCCATGGATATCCCTGACTAGACCAATCACATGTAAACTGTAGCTTAAACAAGAATAAAAATTTTTTTAAAGGATCATTTTTGTATAACAGTGCGGTTATATTTGCTTTGTTTTTACATTCGGAGCAAAATGTATGAAAATAGCAGATGAATTCTACTTGTCAGAAAGGCAAACCCTAACTACTACACACCTAGGCCAGTGTGTTGCATGTACTTATCTAATTGTCAATAACTTACTCACTTTAGCGGTACCCTGGGCAAGTAATACTTAAATCAACCAGACTACGGCTGGCTCATGCAAGAAGAAAATGTGCAGCCAGCTCAGTGTCCTGTGTTGATCAGCCTCAATCTTTGCCAGCAACCATACAAATCCAAGAGAAAAGTGAAGAGGTGGAATTGGAAAATGCAGTTCAGCCTTTGCAAGTGCAAGAACCCACAAGCTTAGAACAACTTCAGGATATCTCGTTACCTCCCAATAGTGTTACCTCTGAACTTCCTCATGTTATTACTTCTCCGCTCACCAGTAATGAGCTTCAACCAGAGACTGTTACTGTAGTACCGCTTCCACCTCCTTTGCCTCCACCACCTCCACCTCCGCCTCCACCTTTGCCCTCCAAGGAAGGTGCCACCAAATCCTTAGAGAAAAGCGACAGCTTTGTTAAACGTCAGAGTGAGGAGAAAGGAGTCCAGCACTCTTCTGGTGTCCCACCAGCACATCTGTTTGACAGCAGTCAGCTAGTCAGTGCCAAGAAGAAGCTTAAGAAGACTGGTGATCTAGAGGGCTTACAGAGAAGGAGAGGTAATGTTTTAATTTCTCTGTATTTATTGTAATGCACATCAGTTCCTCTTTTGAATTGTTCTATAGAAAAGTGTATGCTGTAATTAATTTATAATTACTAATGGGCAAGTTGACAGTTGACAAATGTCAACTTTAGTTGACATTAGACTAGCTAGAAAATGGAGATAAATGTTGCCTAAAAGAATCTTTTCTTATCTAGTTTACAGCCAGCACTGCAAATATTGTGTGCTTCACCTGAGGGTGCAGTGCTTTTTTAATAACAGAATTATACATAATTTATGACCTAGTAAAATGCATACTTGTCTTGGCACATAGGAGACCTTGCGAATGCTATCTTCAAGGTCTCTTCAAATTCTCATACAAAAATCCACAAACCCTGAAAGTACCCCGTGAGAGCTGAGTAAGAACATATGTGTTTAACTACAATTGGAAATTAAATCTATAATCAATCAGCTAAGCATGTTGTTAAATAGTTAAAAAATGAAAAACTTCTTTGGAAACTGAGGAGAATGAATAGAGCACAGGACTTTGCTGGGAGATCTCTTACAATTTGTTGATTCTGTGCTACCTGTTTTTAACTGTTTAACCTTTATTCAATATATAAAATGAGGGGAATAGCAGCCATGTTTGAACAAATAATCCTGGTGTTTTGGTGAAACATGCTATATTGCAGCTAAGTTTTTATTTGAAAATCAGAGATGGGATTTTCAAAAGCACTGAGCTGAACTATTTTACTGGAAGTCACTGAAGAAAAAAGACCTCTAGTGGGCCTTGATTCATATGGCTATAATATGACTGCAATAACATTTTATCTGGCTGTGTCAATTACAACTACAGAAAACATCCCTTCATTGACATTTTCCCTCATCCAGATAAAATCAAAATTAGAACTGTCTTCATCAGTTAGACAGAAACAAGAGTTTCCTCTAGAATTGTCCTTAAATGACTGAAAACCCTTGAAGCAACTCCATAGTTACAGAATTACTAAGCTTTTATGAATCTTGCAGGTCACAGGTACAGTGTCGTAAGTTCATTATTAATTTTGAAGCTGCTGCACTCCATTTTTCTTTTTCTGTAGTCCTATTGTTTATTTTTCTGATACACAATAAAATTTTGCAATTTTATGTAAAGCACATATTGTGTGTGCAATTTGACATACATCACAAAGTGGCAAATATGAAATCAAATTATATCCTCCTGCTTAAAAGTATTGTTAATGTCTCCTGCTGCTCTGTATTCCCTGAGATGTTCCAAGTCTCTAAGTGGCTTCAGAAATTTGTGTCCGCATGACAGACAAGCGTTTTACAATCCTTCCTTCCTCCTTCAAATGTGTAGTCCTGTATTCTTCTGTTATTTCTCTTTTCCTGCTTTCTCTTGCAACTGTCTGGGTCATTAGTCTGATGGATAAAGCCCACTCATAAATGCAAAACAGGTTTTGAAAATGTATTCTACAATATACAAAAAAGAATGTGAGATGGATATTCATCTATTGATTGATATGTGCTGGATGTTATACGTGCTAGTGTATGCAAGCTATTTCATTATAATGCATTCTCTGGTAGAGGGACCTTACCTACTTGTTGCTCTTCAAAGAGCCAAAGCCTGATTTTTATTTCTGCAGAGAACTGGTTTCAAATTGGTAATAAAGAAAGGATTTGTCATAAAGTGTTAACTCTTACTTCTCTGTTTTCAGTAATTATAAAGGAAGGGAATTTATGCAGGCAAACTGTGACTAGGTGCTAACACATACATCAGTCCAGAGAAAGAGGAAAATGCATGCTGTTACAGTTGACTGTACTGCCGCGTCCTTCACTGGCATGTAGTAACGGTCATACAGTAGGTAAAATCAGCCACAAAATGCAAGTGCTGAGAATGGACTGCACAGTCCAGTTACAATTACACAGTACTCATTACCTGTGTTTCAAGAATGATAATGTAATAAAAGCTTTCATTGTGTTGGATTCATTGCAGCTATTTTAATTTTCCTCACTGCAAACAGGAAAGCCATCTTGTTCAAAAAGTTTTACTGCCTGCCTAATAAGAGATTAAGTGGTTTCAGAAATAATAATTGTCTGTATAAACCAGTTTTGACCTGGTAATAGGGAAGATAAATTTGGAGGCTAAAACAATAGTGGAGCAACCGTTATACTTATGGTATGGGACTATTACTATCACAGTAATAGTATGTGGCTACTTTTTGCTCTGTAGGAAAGAAAATTAGTGAAAATAATACTGAAGGTCTTTTGATTTACTGCAGTGAGTTCCCCGATGGATGAAGTGCTGGCTTCCTTGAAACGTGGCAGCTTTCACTTAAGAAAAGTGGAGCAGAGAAGTCTTCCTCCTTTTCCTGATGAAGATGATAGCAATAACATCTTGGCACAGATCAGGAAAGGGGTGAAACTGAAGAAAGTGCAGAAGGATGTTTTGAGAGAATCCTTTACAATTCTGCCTGATACTGACCCTCTGACAAGGAGCATCCATGAAGCATTGCGACGAATTAAGGAAGCATCACCTGAATCAGAGGATGAAGAGGAGAGTTTGCCTTGCACAGACTGGGAAAATTAACCTGTAATTAACCTACGTTTAAAAAAAAAATTCTTCAACACTTTTTGTATAACAAAAAAGCTAAGCCTCAGGTTGTGCGTTCTAGGAGACTTAGTATGAATGTGACTAAACTGTCTGATGTCCGGTGTGGTAAAACATGCACATATGAATATAGTATCACTGACTTTTCAAAGAATTTAGGGTTTATAGGAAGGAAAACTTTTTTAGGCAACATCTTAGCCTTTTATTGTTTGAATACTTTTGCTGAATATTGACAGGACAGCTCCTATAAAAAGCTCTATTTTATTTAGTAAATTTGAAGGGACTGTTTGCAGCTTATCAAAAAGCTTTAAAAAGCTTTTAAGTAACAAAGCAGCACAATCATTCTTGGACAGACCTTGTACTTATTTTCTAATTACTTCTGGCCTTGTAAAAATTTGGAGTGTTTATCACTTCAGACTGAATAGCTTCAAGTGAAGGATGATTACATTTGACTGCTGAACACATTGAAATCTCATTGGTTACCCTGTGTGACTGACTCTTTGATAGCTTGGTTTCAATCTGTAAACTCTCTGACTTAATTGAATTTCTAGACTATAAACAGGAAATATACAAATATAATTTATACTTCTACTACTCATATGAATCCCATGAACTTGCATTATACTAAGCTACAGACATTAGAAAGTGTAAAGTACAGTGCCTGAAAGTACAGACATTAGACTTCAGCAGATGAAGTTAGTGATTTCAGAACAAACCAGAAATGGTCAAGAGATTAGTTTTCAAAATATGGTTGCATCAGTAGCACACAGAGGTTCTTGATTACAACAACAGCATACAGCAGTATTCTTCTGTGATGGTTCTTTTCCGCTACTGGCTTGTGCATGAACTTAAGTAGCAATGAAAGGTCCCACTAAACTTAAAATTTGGAGACAAGAGAGGTATGACTATCTGTAAAGAATATAAAAATCTGTTTAGATTTTTCAAATCTATGGAAGAACGCAGCTAGCAGTAGGAAAAAGATAACCTTTTGGATGTTTACAATCAGGCATTTCTACCCTGGTTAGTTATTACCATTGCTGGAGAATGACTATTGATAAAGTGCTACAGCTGTTTAAAAAGTGATGGTGACTTAGCTGAATGTTGTGGTTATGAAATACTATGTCTCAAACTGTTCCACTGGTATGCTATTTTCAATAATAATGTTGCCTTTATTTCCTCATGAACTAGCCATTGGCCAACCTAATGATTTAATACTATTTAAATATGGCATGCTCCTGCTATTCCATACCAGATGTACTGCTAGTTTTGGAGTTGAAAATCCAGGAGTGGACATGTACTTCACTCTTGCTGAAACTCAGAAGTGAAAATAATTTTGCTTGGGTGTAGCTTTTTTCTATTACTTGCATACTGAGAACTGCCACTACCACAGCCCTTCAGAAATCAAGTGACAACTATAAGAAAACTCATGGCTTGGAATTGACTTGGCTTTCTCAGTGCAATTACTCTCTTTTCATTTTCTAGGTAACTGAGCAAATTTAAACTTGATGATTTGACTCTATGATGTTAGTAAATCTAACTTACTCTTTGGGATCTTCTTTGCATTTTTTAGTAAGAATACTCTTTAATACTATGGGTTATTTAAAAAAAAAAAAAAAGGCAGCATTTATCCAAGAATGCCTTCAAATTTTTTTAATCTAGATGGTGGACCTCCTCAGCATTTTCCACTGGAAGTGTATCCTCTTAGAAGTCTTTTGTATACATTGCTAGACAATATACATACGCCTTTTCCTCTGCTAGCATTTCCAGCCCAGTAGAGGCAGTTCAGAGCGCAGGCTGAAAATCATTGCCATACAGTACCTGTAGTGCACTGGTGGTTGTCTCCTTTTTCCAAGTCTACAGTTATGGTATCTTCCCCTTTTGAGGATGCACTTCTGTCAAATGCTGAGGTCCCTTGAAATCACTTCCTAAAGCAGGGTGCAGTGTTAGAATTATGAGTGTGTGCGCCTTGGAGTTCTTCACTCATCTGGGACCCACTTTCTCTTAACAATATCATATTTTATTATGAAAACAAACCTGTTTTCATGAGAAGACGATTTAACAGATAGTACAAATTTGATTGAAGAATAGTTGTAAAAATAGCTAACAGCTCAGAAAGGAAAAACAGGCCTCTGCTACGGAAGCACATGAAATAATCTAGGAGAACAGAGATTGAGACAAAGCCCTTGTGAAATTCAGCTGAATAAATACTTTTCACATAGATGAGTGTGCTTGCTTGAACATGTAGACTGGTTACCCAGCAGGTATTATGCAAGAGTAGAAAGTCTGTTGTAGAAATTGCAGAACCCTATTTTTTTTTTACTCTAAGGTTATCCATTTAATATCATGCCTTAAGATTGACCCACTGATTTTTAACGGCAAGCTTTGCACATACCAAAACCAGTTGCATAGAGATTTTAGGTTGAAAACACTTTTACAAAAGTATATTGGCACATATGTTATGAACTGTGTTTAATACACATGCATCCTTATAGGCTAAATGTAACACAGTTATTTGCCTTAGGAATGAAGGCCAAATCTGACATAACGATGTATGTTATCAGGTGCCAAAAAGTGTCTTAATGTATGTGCAAGGAGTATTAACAATACCCACTGAATTGGTTTCATTAATTACTGAAGACAAACTAATAGTAGCTAATTCCTGCAGGAGATCGAGTCTTCTCTTGTAGTATCTGCTTTATGAGTTAACTTCTACATAAAGTTACAACTTCTTTAAGACCAGTTCCTTCCTTACAGACACTCTAAACCATGTACAAAAACGTTGGGGCATTCTATATATTGGAAGTGCAGCTGAACAAGCAGAATAAAGATGCAGTAGCTTCTGTGTGAACAACCAGAAGATTACTAATTATCAAAAGTATCCCCAGCCTATCTGTGTGCGTGTGTACATAATGGTACACATAAATCACTACAGTACCTTAAGAGTACTGTAAGTAATGTGAAACCTGGGTTCCTGGGAGTGATGGACAAGGTAATGAATAAGAAGTGAGCTTTTGCTTTCTATAGTTTTCTAATTCAGTATTTTGGGTGTCTTCAAACTCTAATCTCTGTTCACTGCCAATAATACCAGAAGGCAAAAAAAAAGACCTGGTCCTATTCTGTGTGTCCTGGCTCCAGAGTTAGTATGTCATTACCCTTGGAGCAAAGAGAATCAAAGCTTTTGAAGATGCTGCTCAGTATTGCATGTTGGAATCACCTGATAGATTGATCAGAGAGTATTTGTACAGCTGTTTAGCTTTTCAGATGTTCCTTTTTTTTTTTTTCCCCCAAACAGGTCATTCACAGCCACTGACGTGAGAAAAGAAACCCCAGCTGAAGATTACTTTTCCTCTTCATTTCTGAAAATTCAGAGACAGCAGTTATGAGCATCAGTTCCACAGGAGGCTTTCTTTGGCAAAGAAATAGTCTTTCTTTTGGCAAATTGATTCAGTATATGGAAAAAATGGCCTGAAATGTTAACTTTTGGGTCACTTTTTCTTTAATTTGTTCAAAAAATTCTGCTTTGGGCAGAAAGCTAAGTTGTTTAGATGTGCTTTTTATATAATCAATAATGCCCAATTCTTAAGCACTTTTTATATTTTCATTAGTAATGTGTGGCCAGTTAAGTGAGGGGGGCATTTTGAGTTGGGAGATTTCTTGCTGTTAGAGCAACTTGGGGATTCAGCCAAGACATCAAAGCAGCTATAAAATGTCCCCTTCACTGCACTGAATATATCATCTGCTTGAAAATCCAACTAAATAGCTCCTTGCAGAGAAGCTTGCTGTGTAGCAGTGTGATACTCCAGAAAGAGCAGAATTCCTAGTTGCGCTACAGTAGCTGAAATTCAGTAACCTGCAGCTAAGACTTTTTTTCTTCTTAGTTTGAAGAAGTGTATGTCAGTATGAAAAGTAACAAGTGACCACAGCATAATGAGAAACAAGAGTTGAATTCAGCACATACTCAAGAATGTGTTTGTTTCCAGCATGGTACATTTAGCAAGACACACTGCAGCACCTTTTTAGAAGGTCATTTGTAGTCTGACACCTTTTTAGAATAGACATTTTCATGCTTTTTTAAAAATAATATTTATCTATGCTGAACCAAGTTAGTTATACTTTCGTCATTTGTTACAAGAAGCAATATTTTGTAATGTCATACTTAAAATTATTTTTCTCTTTTAGTTTAAAAAGGCTTTCAACTCTTCTAAGCAGCCTTCTTTTAAAAAGATCAAAGCACTTAAACATAGTGATAATTCAGTTGTGAAAATCATGCTTCTCTTGCTGGTTTTCATTATTTCCTGTAGTGGCTGCAAAAATGTTTGTGTTTCATACACAAAAGGATACGGGGAAAAAAAATTCTTTTTGATTCTGACTATTTTTTTTTAAAGGAGAGTTACAACTTCCTCTGTGGTGAATAGAAGTAATTAGAAGTAATCCTAAACTTCATGACTAATGGCTGCAGGCAGCTACTCTTACGATACCACAAGTACTAAGAGGTATGTCAATACCAGAGATACAAGTAGCCTTGTACCATCTACAAACTCCATTAAAGTCAGTCCATTACAATTCTGAGAAAACTGAATTTTCAGTATTGTTTTATTTTTACTAGCATGACGCACACTGTGTTTCAGAAGTACACAGTTCCTGTCCTTGTGTAGTGCATTCTATTCACTGTTCCTCTTGTGACAGACAAACTACTATTTGGTGTTTTTTAAGTGGAATTACGCATTGCTGCTGTCATGTAATGGAACGTGTACTGTGTTAACGTTTAAAATGGGAGATGTCACGTCTTGCCATTTACCTATGTGAACAGGAGCAGGAGAACTTACCTTAGCAATTGGCTGTGTAACCTAAAGGAACCTCAGCTCATGGACCTTTCAGTTGTTTTGCTGTGGCTGTCCTGAAATTAAAGCTTTGTCAAACATCTGGAAAAGATGTCGCTTTACCCTTGCTATCAACAGGCATTTTTCTTAACCTTGTTGCCTTATTTATAAAGATAGTGAACCTTCATTTTCAAAGCATCTGTGAGCAGCGTTACTGTAGAATTGTATTGATTTTGCTGTATTAGTCATCAGGTCTGTATTCTTCTGTCCCAAGATCAGCGCTATGAAAGGCTTCATACTGGCTTTTCAAGGACCTAAACCTACACAATGTTTTTTTCCTTAAACCACTTCTCTGAACCCCGAGTTAC
>NW_010528205.1:53332-59932 GCF_000687285.1 Phaethon lepturus
TTCCTGCAGCAATAATAGCAATTTCAAAGTTCATCATAATCATTTGACATTACCTGTACCATAAGCTGCAGTGTATTTTTGCTCTATATTTGTTTTTACGTCCAGGTCACACCACATGTTAAAACTGAGGTAATCAAATAAATTTTTGGCTGTAGCACAAAGCAGAACTGTGATGTAGAATGGCAATTCAGATGATACAGTTCATCTGAAAATTAGTGCTAAATTAACAGTGGTGACTGAACAACTTTTATGTCCATTTTTTCCAGTTTTCCAGCCTGGAGTTTTATTCCTTAGAGTATGCATATGGGACATTGGCAAAATTCCAAGCTGAGGAAAAACAGTGTAATTTTGAAGTATAGGTGCATTGGTCCCCTTGCAAAACATTTGTGTCTATAGTTTACCACTGTGTCGTGATTTATCTAAATAGCTCCACACTATACTGTGCTACAGTTTTCAGGCTTGTTTGCCACATGATCTGTCATCTTTGCCTTGAAAAACGTCTGCATGATTCAGAAGAATTACTGTCCTTAATCTGCTTTATATTTAGCTTAAATCTTAGATTCCTGGAATAGCTTAGTTTATAGAAATTGAGTTCTCCTATGAACATTTATTTTATGCGCACAGAAAAAGTAGTTGTTATGCTGAGCATAGCAGTTTATATCAGTTCAAAACCGCCATCTTCAATGTGGAAAGTAAATTTTTTTTCCATATACTGCTAAAAAAAATCCTGGATTTTAATCCTCCATGAGTCACTAGATGTCGCAATTTCACGTAATTCTCCACTTTGATTTAAAAATTGTGCATATATAGTGTACAGGCTAATACATAAAACTTCCCATCCTCTGTAATCTGAAATTTTGCAGTGGGATGGCTACAGCAGTAAATGGAGAAAGTTTAAGTATATTCACAAGAAACTTGGGAAAGTTACGACAGTACTGCATTGAGATGGGTTCCTCCATATCTGAGAAAAGCTCTAACAATTATATTGGTCCTTGAGAAATCTTAGCAAACATCACTACAGAAAAAACACTTAAACATACGCAAGGAAAGAGAGCCTCCACAAAAATACCTTTCTACCTATTACTGGTATTTTTCATTTGTGGCTGGACTTTGTTCTGTTGTAGCTGCATTGTTGTGTTGCTAGCCATTTATCTTAAGCAGTTTGTCAGCTTTCAGGCTTTTTCCATTTTTAGAAACTTCTTTCTTTGTTCAAATTAAAACTGTTTTCGTATAGTGTAACTGATCTAGTGAGGTAAAGAGTTGGAATGCATAATGTTTATTGTACAAATGCTTATGTGAGGACCGAAAAATCTTCTATGAGTGGGAACAAGAAAGTAAATACTCAATTTCTACTAAAATAACCAAAATATAAGGTAAACAGCAATAGTCTTTTGGTCAGAAATGGAATTTGCATCAACATGAATTCCATGCTTTCATTCACATAGATTCTAGATCCTTTACAAATAACCAGTAGTCTTATTTTATTCACTTTACTGTGTTTTCATATATTAGTTAAGTTACCTGTCTAGGGTAGATGAAGGGTTTTTTTATTTTTCTTAAACACCACTTTTTAAGGTGTTGCTTTTTTAAAAAAAATCTGACTGTCTGCATCCTACACCAGACGTGTAAAATAAGTTTGTATAATTATATATTATGTTCTTCTGTGGCTGCATTGGGGATAGAACTCAACATACTTCACTACATTATTTGTAAAGAATCATTTTGAGTATAAGCACTATATTCTGTAACGTTTAGTATTAAAGTAATGACAGGTGCATTATTGAAGATGCAACTTACTGAGAAGAGGAGGCAGAAACTTTCATTGGTTAATGTTACCCTTATTCCGTTTGTTGCACTGAATTCTAAGAGTGTAATTTGTAAATCAAGTTTGCTCACGTGTGTAATCAGGTTTTATTTTCATGTAATGCTTATGCAATTAAATTAGCTGGATATATTTCTGGTAATGATTCCATAAGCATTGACAATATGTTGTTATGTTTAGCACTACAGAGTTAATGTTAAGAACAAGCAAAGCTTCTTGCAAAGAAAAAGCGTAAATAGAAGCACCTTACTGGGAGAGCGCATTGTACAATTTCAGTACTACTGGAGCTGACAGACAGTAGGTCATCCTAAACTTGACTGCAGATTTCTCTTTGGTGTAATAAGCACATTGACATACTGCTATCAGTGCTGTAAAAAGTACAGCAATGGCTATTTTTAACCTATTAATAGACTGTAATTTAATTTTTTCCTACAAAATGAATTTATATTTAATTGCTGCCTAATACATAACTACTTAAAATCAGAATTTTTAGGAGGGTCAAGGGTGGGTGGGCATGCCAGTGTATTGGGGGGGGGTGCTGTATATACAGTTGTTTGCACTTCCCATTCAGTTTAACAATTAATCCAAAACTCCCAGCTCTGACTGTGGTGAACCTGCAACCTGACATTTATGTATTTTTATTGTGATTCAGGTCTTCTATATTCTGTGGCCCAGAGCTGCAGAATTTGACAGAAAAGGTCATCTTTCCATTCTCAAATGTCAACGCTGTGATGTAGCTCTACTATGGAAAATGACCATGCAACAAATTTTACTCTGCTGAGTTTCTAATATTAACGTAGAGTATTATTTAAAGCTGATGTCTAAGGCTAATTAACCAGTACTGTGTCCATTTGGAACAAGTGAAAAGGATGATGGCCACCTTGGTGAGCATAGTCCAAACTCTGCAGAGATTTTATTCCAGAGACTGTCATCTACTTCATGATTAGTTTGCCGTAGACTGGCTTGATTTTTGGATTTAGAAACATATTTTTGATTTCTGAATTGAGAAATAAGTGTTCGGGATTAGGGGTACTCAACATCTCCCAGTGTGTTACTGTGGTTGCTCTATGTTTTGAATTTCGTATTAAATATATACAAATACATCATCATAAGATGAAATCTTAAGAAATACAGATGGCTGCAGGTTGTCTTGCATGAATGAAGCCAGTGAAGTTTAATGAATCTAACTTCTTTGTTAAGCCTGTTGAATAAGTGAATAATCAAAAGAAAACAAATTTGCCATTCACTAGCTTTGTGCAATATTATCAGTAGACTTAAACTACTAGCACATTGTGCTTGGCTTTAAGAAAGTTCTTTAACTCCATTGTATTCAAAAGGACATATTAAATGCATATTTAATTGTAAACAACTCTGCAAATTTACTATGCCTGAAAATGCTCAATGTTATAAAGTATTAAGCAACAAGTACGTTTTAAAAAATGGTAAAAAACCTAAACAAACATTTCTAGCAATATGTAAAAACTAAAAAAAGTTTTAACTGTCTGCTTTTTGCTCTTTTTTTCTCTAGTGCAGCTTTTCCGCAATGCCAAGTTTATTGCTATGTATTTCTTGTTTTTTATTATCATGACTCAGAAATTTAAACCTGTACACAAAGTACTGCACTCACCTTCTTGTACATGCGATGTAACATCATACTCACAGTTTTGGTGCTTTAAAATGATTCCTTTTTTCTTTATTAAAGGATATTTATTTGACCACTGTCTGGTTTTAACTTTGAATATGTACCAACATTAAAAAAAATATTTTTAGCACAGTTTGATTCACACAAAAAAAGAATTCCTATCTAGTTCATTAAGGTTTCCATTGTTACTCTTTTAACTCCTCAAGCTGCCCATCATTGCTTAATGGCAGATGGTTGTGCCTAAGCTGTGTTTCAGCAGGGAGTAATTATATTTAGGTAACATCTTTGTAAACGAAGTCACATAAACAGCTTACGTACTATAGAAGAACCTTTCTCGTAAATAATGCGGGATAGTTGTTCACAAACACAAATCACATACACTTTCCATCCCTCAAACTGGAAAACAAAAAGCGCTCTATGAAAAAGGTTTAAAAGTTCAGACCCAGCCATATTAAGCGCTTCACTCCCTTATTATACTCTTCTACCCTTTTAGAGCTAGCTAGTGGCAGTGCCATTACATGGGGAGAGCAAGCCTCCACCTGCAATCCCTTCAAAAGACAAGTAACAACAAAGGAAAATCTCAAATTAAAACCATGTGACTTCTCGCTGCTATTTACTCTTTTGGTTTATGTACAATATAGTACTTCAAAAGCAAATTAGATCGTGTGTTAAGAACTTGGATACTTTAGAAGTATATTTATGAGTGTTTTGAAGAGTTTAAGCTTTTTTTTCTAGGGGAGAGGAAATACCCCAAAAGAGACAAACTGGTCACGTCCCAGATTAGAATTGCCAGCTGTTTGTTTTTTGGGGGTTTTGGTTTGTGTTTTTTTTCCCAGTAGGCATTTTGTGTTATTAATCTAGCCATAAATTGTACAGAAGAGATATGTTTGTATTATGCATCTTTTTCCTTTTAGTCCTGTGTTTCTGATACAAGAACTACAGTGCGGGCAAGTCAGTGCGGGCAGGTTCTATGCCCAGCTGGTCCCTTAACGTAAGAAAAAAAAAATACTCTGTGTATTTCTGGAACAGGAACTTTTTAGTGCAATTACAGTCCTGAGACAACAAGAAGAAGGTGTTACATTTCCAATAGCAGAGTGAAACAAAGGTTGCATTTGCAGTGCAAATCTACACTGCACCGTGTGTTAACTGAAATCCGAGGCCTGTCTGGCTCGGGTTTTCTAGTGTTGTTTCTCACTTGTGGTGATAAAGGCATATTCTGTTCATTTTGGGTTGTGGCAGAACCTGTAGAACAAGTAGGAAATCTGTTTTGAAAAGCAAGTTCTTTTTTCTTACGAAAGAGGAGGGTGGTTATTTGTGGCCGAGGTCTGTTCCCAGTGCTCTCACCGTGCCCTCGGCAGCGGTGACCGTGGTGTGGGTGCCTTCACACGCTCTGCTCCGCAGGACAGACTTCTGCTTTGCGTATTTGCTACCGTCCGCTGGTGTCCACTTTGGCATTGGCTTCGGTAGATAAGTAGCTGCGTTTTTGTGACTCTTGTGGGTATTCCTACAGGTTGGAAGTATATTTAACGCATGCATCAGAATTGCAGATCAGTGAATGTATCTGTAGGCACACTTGGAACGCAGTGGTACGCTACTCGGAGTAAGGCCTAAATGTTTGTACAACACATAGAGGATGGGTAGAACCCATCTTTTTTTTTTTTTTTTTTTTTTTTTTTTGGGTTTTTTTTCATACCCCTTTTTTTTTTTTTTTTTTTTTTTTTCTTTTTGCGTGTTTGTTACATGTCAGGTGTAAAGGAAAGGTACATTGTAAATAAGTATTCCCTGGGCCACAGTCCTCAAAGCTGTAGAAATAAAACAGCTCTTTCTCAGAGAAATAATTGCTGTATTTGTTTCTGTTACACTGTTTAATACTCAGCAGAGGAGATGGGGAGAAGAGAGAGAGAAGTTAAAATGGAAAGTGAGTTTGTCAGATCTCTTTTTCCCAAAACATATGAACTGTTCCTGTCCTCAGCAGTTCCTCCTGCTGCTTCCCATCGCAGGGTGAAGCGCATTTCATGGGCTTTATCCTTCCTGCCTTAGGAGGGAGCTTACACGGATCCTGGACTTCTGCAGGATCTCTGAATCCTGGTGGCAGGGATTACACACCACCAGCGTGTCACCGCCACCACCGAAGCCCCACCTTTACGCTCCTGTCACAGATCACTTACCAGGGCCAGTGCTATAGAGTTTTGCCACTGTGGTTTTACCTTCTAGGAGGGAGGGATGTAATTAACCTAACGCTAAAATAGCCTCTGTAAATTTAGGTGTACCGCGTCAGCCATTTAAGCGTTAGAAGCATCACTTTGCTGACACAAACTGCATGACAGCAGAAAACGATTGCAGAGGTTTTACCAGGAAGCTGTAGCAGCCTGGCCACAGAACCTGCCCTGCTCACCGACGCGCTGCCAGTTCCTGTCCAGCTCCATCCTGCAGAACGGCAGACCCGACTTCTTCACACAGAGGTGCCTTCCTGCCCTTTCCCCATTTGCCCTTTCTCTAAACTTCATGCAAATCTTCACCACCGCCATGCTGGCTGTCCAGACTTTCATCAGCTCAAAGGCAGCATGTCTCCCTTGAAACGTTGCCTCAAGAGCCCTTTGGCTGGTGGATAAAAACAGTGAAATTCTTATATGTGCTGTTAAGAGCTGCTGCCTGTCTGCATTAGTGCTGGGGTTCACGCTCTCCTCATTAACCAACCAAAACTCTGAGGGGAAAAAAAGAAAAACAAACCAGAACAAAAATTACATTCAAGATTACTCCCTGTATCTGCTGCCTTACCCCTTTGTTCCTGCCATGTTTGTGTCTGTGGGGTGCTTGTTGGAGATGCTTCTGACGCAGACAGACTTCCTGCATTACCACCTTTTCACTCTTTCTCTTCACCATGGAAGGTTGTAGACTTGGCTCCTCTGAGACGTCTCACTATGCCCCATATTGCTATTCATGGTCTTTCAAACAAAATGCACTGTTTACTTCATTCTTTTGTCTTAAACAACTTCTGTAATTTGCATCACATTCCCTCTGTATATTACTGTTTAAAAGTCACAAGAATAAGAAAAATTGAAGAATCATGCAATTCATCCAAAGCATTTGTATTAACTGTACTTTTTCTTCCTCAGTACTTTATTTTAATCCCATT
>NW_010528205.1:59963-65993 GCF_000687285.1 Phaethon lepturus
GAATGTCACTGAGCTCTTAGTATACAAAATCATCAATGCATGCTCAACCTGCCATGCACGTTAACTGCACCATTTAAACAACACAACAGATGTTTTATGAATCAACTTCATATGAAGCATCATAAAATGATGGCCTTTCCCCTTCCCCCCCACTCACTCGCTGTAAGTAAAATGACTGTTGGAGTGGACAGTCCTGCAAAAACAATTTGACAAAGAAGCTATTGCACACTGCTCTTGGTTTCTAATGACATGTTAAAAAAAAAAAAAGTCTTGAATTGGCACTAAAAAACAAAATTAACAATAATTTTTAAAAAAATCACACAGCCTATCCTTTTGTTGCTGGAGCACGTGTACCTGTGCCATTCCCGTAATAATTTCCTGAAGGTCACGGCCTCTCCAAGTGATCCACGGCAGCACCTACTGGTTGAAGGCTTCTCTTAACACCAAACTAAGGTCATTGCTGCTTCTCCTGCCCATTACCACTGTATGAACAAATTATTTCTACCCGCTCTGCAACAGCATTTTATGTGTCACATCATCCCTCGCCCTGTCTTGCTCTGTCACTCAGCTTTAAATTTAACCACACTTGGTGTGTCAGCCTGGTGGCCTTTGCGAGGTCTGGCCATTCATGGGTCACTCCTCTGGTGCCCAAGGCCAGCAGACGGGATCAAGAAAAGCCGCACGCTAGCGAGTGACCTTGGAGCATGCCTACTCTCATTTAATCCATCCTCGGAAAAGATGGGAGGAGTGCAGGACTCGTCCTCAGTCAAAGGTAGCATTAGTTAACCATGCTTGATTGATAGAGGAAGTCTCTGTTCAGGAGATTAAGTTTGTCACTTTTCTTTAAAAAAAAAAAAAAGTGTCTACTCAGGCTATGCTTTCAGGGAGAACATGAGCCGGACGTTGCCCACCAGGACATGCTTTGCTTAGATTACAAACTAAAACACATTTAAATACTCAAAAGCAGTTACAGTTCTAAGTCAATGCTACGTCCCATTTCACAGAAAAAAACCTCCTTCAGGTCTTCCACTTTTAATCTCATTTTGCAGTAAGAAACTTTTAAACAGAAACGCTGTGTCCCAGCCAGCGTTTGTCAAAACTGTACTATCAGCCATCTGGGATAAACCTGGGTTCTGCCATCAGCTGCCCAACAGATCTGAAGTCTTCCTGCCTTTTGAGGCCCAGGTACACAACTTCGCTGAAGTCCTGAGTGGATGCTCAAGGTTTCAGGGGTGCTTTTGAACAAGAAAGCATTTGGTATTGTCGGTACCAGCTTGATTAAGCAACTGAATGCAAAATTTAGCTCCTGCTCCTTTTGGAGCTCACACAGTCTAGCTGTTTCCCAAGAGGACATGAAGATGCTTTGTGTCAGCCCATCAACATGTCATTGCAATAGCAAGTCATGGGGTTTCCTTAAAAAAAAATTCTCATACACTGAAATACTATAAATTAGACTTTGTTCACTTGCATGTGTCAAGACCTTCCAGCCGATGAGGGCCTGATGCCTTGACACACCACTGTCACCAGCTAACTCTTTTCTAAGTAGCTACGCCCCAGCTTTTATCCAACACAAGACCCAGAGCTCTGCTTATGGGGGTCATGGATGTCAGCTTACAACTCCCTCAAGGAGCGGCTCCCTCTTCTGGTGCAGCAACATCGAGAGAGAGACTTAAAACGTGACTTCCACAGCCACCTATCAGCTCCTCCCAAGCTGTAAAACCAGCCTCAATAGCTGGTTAACCTGCCTGCTTTTTTATCCTGTAAGTAAACCCTCCTCTCTGCCAGGGTTACAGAGGTGATTGCATGTTCGGTGTGGCTGCGTGCTCAGCCATGGGGCTGACTTCCACTGCGCTCTGGGAGGTCGTAATTCCTTTCTGGATTTTATTTTTAGATACTTATGTCTTTGTTACAGCTTCATTACTGCAATTTGTCACAATTCCCTTAAAAACCTTTGAGCCTACAGCACAGTTTGCTACCTGCCTGTCTTGCCAGTGCAGCCTCTAAGTCCTGTAGCTAGATTTCCTGGTCTGACTCGGGCACGTTGCAGCAGCTGCAGAGAGATCTGCTCTCACTTTCGTACTGGTTCTCCCAGGGAAGTTTCCAAAGGTTGCTTTAATTCCTTTGAAAAAGATCTGTCTCCTACCCTAGCGGATGACAGAAATCCTCTGGCTTGATGGGAATTTTTGCTGCCTGGCATATGATCTCGTTTGTTTTAGCAGGAGAATCAGCTCAGTTTCTTCTGAGAACAGCCTGCCAATCCTGACACATTACTGTATTTTGACTTGAGGAGTTAAACACGCCTTATAGGAATTTTCTATTTCTGCAACGCAATCATCAATAAAGAGCACGCAAACTCCTGTCTTCTGAAAACACTTGCGTTGCGCTCTGTTTTGGCCAGTTTTGAGTCAAAACGCTTCCTCGTGGCATGCTTCAGTAACGCTTGTTCAGAACACCCCGACGCTTCCTCACTGCCTCTGCTCTTGGCTTCTTTGGCTGGCCGACTCCTTCGCGGAGGCCAAGAGGTGTTCATGCACAACAGACAGCACCCCATACCTACAGATACCTTTTATGTATTTTTTTCCTTGGGTTGCTGATGTGCCTGCCCGGCGAGCAGGACACTGGATGTCTATGTATCTCAATGTCTATATCATATGTATCACATTCAATAAGCAGTTCAGGACTTTCTTACATTTATTGTAAACATGTGCTTGGCTGCTCCACATTATGCAGGAGAAAGGAACATAGGTGGAAAAAAGGAAAAATACGAGAAATATAGGATAAAAAATTTTGACTTGTAGGTTCAAATGATAACAATAACCACCACAAATAAAGCTTTCATAATTTCTTTTTCTTGCAAAGAGGTGGGGGAAAGGTGCTTATATCAAACCAGCACATTACTCTGCTTCTTTAAGACCTGCAGAAATCAAATTTCCCCCTTGCAAGCAAATCTCCAAATGTGCAGAATGCTCTGGAGCAAAAGGGCCCGACGGTAATGGTGGGGCTACAGTTCGAACCAGCAGCTTCTGAACAAAGGACAACAAACCCTCCGGGGCTGCGTCTGGGGCAGCGAGCAGAGCGAGTGCAGCCACGTTTGGGCTAGCGTCCACACAGCTAGCAGGGCGTCGCGGTGAGGCCGAGCCGCAGGGACTCGGTGCAGGGTGCCCACACTAGATACTACGTGAGCTGCTCAACCTCACATGGCTACCCTGGCTCCTCTCACTAAGTGAAAGCCAAAGAGAGAGCTGTGCCTTTCGCCGACAAATTTCTGTCTCCCATTGCTGCAGATTCCTGAGAAACACCACTGCTGGAATTATAAAAATAACAGTATATTCAGATGCAGAAAAGTAGGTTTCATTTTTACATTTCCATCCACAGGTAAGGGCTGTGATGTCTCTCTTGCAGGGAAGAACAAGATCATTTTGCCTCCCATTTCTTTTGTTCTGTTTAGAGAAAATTTCCATCATCATTTAAGAAATACAATCCAGACTCAGAAAAAAGCTCTTGTTCCCCCTCTGAAAATCTTAAGCTTGCAAATATCTGCATGACCATATTTAACTCAAAAGGGGGAAATCCATACACGCAGATTATACTTAAACATACCTTGTCAGTGTAGCTTTTCCTCTCCCCCTAGCAGCACCTGGATGCACACATTGTTTGCGAAGGTCCTGGGCTCTGCCTCCTTCTTGATTTACTTGGAAAAAATTCTTCCTCTTCGAGGATTGCCACAGTCACGGAAATGCAAGTTCTCTTCCAAGAAAACTTCTGGGTCACTATTCTCAATCTAGTGGAAGCGAAAGCGGCTGACACACTCCTGGATCCATGCAGTGAGGTGAGACTCGGATGAGAGCACATGAGATTCCCCAGAGCAGGGATGGGCAGGGTCTGAAACTACTTCAAAGTCAAAAGAAAAGAAAGAAAAGCCCCAAAACCCAGCTCAGAACTTTACACCACAGGTGATAGGAAGTGATGGCAGGAAAAAATAGGGAGTGTCATCAACCACCATGGACGACTAACACCAACACCAAACCCCTGGAGTTGTGGCAATAAAAGAGGGAAAGGGCATGGGGTTTGCAGACTGCCAGAACTTCTGCTGTGTTCATGAGACACGCACCTAATGCTCACCTTGAGAAGCCCACAGCAATCAGAGCAGAGCTTTGGGGCAAGCCAGGTGTGCTCACTATTAGGATGGTGTGAATACCTATGGAAAGCAAGATCCTTTCTAAGGAACTTTGTCGGTGCTGGCAGTTCAGGTGGTCTGTCTGGGCAAACCACTCTCGCCTGTTTTACAGCTACGGGTTCCATGTAAGGGAGTCTTTTTGGCAACTCTGTGTTTCCCCTCCACTGCCCCAAATCTAAAGCAGCTTTGATGGTCACTCCTCCTTCCCATTCCTGTCTCTGAAAATGACACAAACTGCCAAATGTGTCGCTGCAGATCAGCTTTGCTTGTGCAAGACCTGGCAACGAGGGAGAATGTGGGTATAAATTACACTTGTGTTTCTTTGGTCCTAGGGTGAGCTGCCAGCAGCGCAGAGGCAGTGCTGGCAGCTACACATCCCTGAGAGGTTGTGGCGGGCAAGCTACGAGACCCCATATAGTGTGAAGACCCACTTCTCTCTATACTACCTAGAGGTATTGCAGGTATTGTGATATAAAGAGTTGCGCCTGCTTTCTGGCTACGTTGCATGTCCAGAAGAGAAGACATGAGCTGAATTGACTCCAGGATCTGACACAAAACTCTGTTCATTGTTCCCAAACATTTAACATAATAGGGAAAATTAATCCTTGTCTGAAGTAAGTGGAGTAAAACAAGGAACTAATGCTACTAAGCAAAAAGAGATTTTAAAAAAGTATCTGTTATTCCGTGATACATTCTCTGCTTAGCACCGTTCGGAGGTAGTGCACATACGCAGCATTACTAAGAAAATGTAAACAAGACAATTTGAACATTGCTTTGCCCAGTCAGGTCAATTTCCTGAAAAAAATCAGTGTATAGTTGTGCACTTAACTGGCACGTCCAGTCACTGAGACTGAACTACGCGTGTTTGGATGGAGTTTCTTGATGGTCCTTTTTCTTAAATTGTCTTTTGACACCCAGACCTAATCCCTGATCAGATTTATCTTTGGCCTCAAGATCCAAGATTTCTGCAATCAGCCAAACTAAATGCTTCTTTTACTGACATCCACAGTTCTGCAGAGAATTAAGAATTAATCTACAACAATTTTCCATTCCTCTCTCCATGCAGTTATTTCTGAAAAAGGTTTTGATTTCAACTTTTGAATGCGATGTTCACAGAACGCTGTTCAGTAGCCACTTCAGTACGTAGACAGAGTGAATTGAGGTTTGGCCTCTTATGGAAGGTAAACGTGAAGTTAATCCCTAACTGGTATAAAAACGAGCAGAAATCAGAAACTTTTCACAACTGACAACTGGAAAGACACATCCCAAGATATTAACCTTTAATGGACGCATTGTTCATTCTTGCAGGGTTTTCTTTAAAGGAATTGTCCTGGGAATTCCACCAATAGCATTAAACGATACTTCTTTGTGTTCCATCTGGTTTAGCCCTTTATTTATTTATATTTTACCTGAAAATGTATTTTCTTAGAGACCTTATAACAGCATTTTTGCATTATCAGTTCATTTTGTTCTCCTCTTTCCTGGATATGTTAGCCAGGAAAAGGAATTCCCAGTCTGTAACAGACAGATTAATTCACACGTTTTACTTTGTCCACATAGAAAAATGCAATTTCTGGATCATTGAGGCATATGGATTACGAACAAGACACTCCAAAAACTAACTATCCAGACAGGGATATACTTACAAAAATCTTTTATGTCAAAGTCAGGATTTCACAACATAACACGCTAATGCAAAATCCAGTAGCACCTGAAGGATTAAGGTAGCTGCTGCTATCACTTGACATACTTGAAAAAGGCTTAAGAAAAAAATAAAGAGTAAAAGTACATTCTCCAGAGAACAGCAAGTGTATTTCAAAATAAAAAACTGTATTTTTGATTTATCTTTGGGG
>NW_010528205.1:66050-67973 GCF_000687285.1 Phaethon lepturus
TTTTCACAAGACTGTAGTTGCCATATAACAAGTTATATGCGATGTGACTGCTTTCCCTTCCAGTGCAAGTTTATGGTCATGTTTTCAGGCTATAGTACTCAATACTGTTTTCTTGTATACATATTCCCATAGCTTCATGAAAGATAGACACAATGTGAGATACCTGTCTCTGGGAAAGTAATGTTTCAAACAGGCAAACTTTTATCTCAAAACAGAAGCGGAAAGGCTACAGTAGGTATAGCCACCTAAGTATGAACTTTAGGTCACAATTTCTAAACACTCACCTACTGTACATAAACGTTAAAAATAGTCTTAGCAATAGGATTATACTTATATGTGCATGTATGTCCACCTTATCCCATATTTACGTTTGGCAACTATTTGGGAATTCAAAGGTACAGCCCTCAGTAATTGTATTATTAAAAAAAAAAGAAATTAAGCATATCTACTCTATGAGAGAAGAAATTCTCAAATATCAATTTCCAATTTTAAATTTAATTTCAATAGGAAAATATTAAAAATGTGCACATCTAAATTTTTCCATGTTCTGTATATACATATGTGTGTGTACGTATACATAGAAATACTCATGTACCACACACATTCACAAAATTTAAGTGGAAATATTTCTGTCCACTATTTTCCCACAGGTAAATGACATAGTATCTTTAAAAATGTCAATAATAATATCATTAAAAATAATATTACATTTATTCCATCATCAACTTTCTGTGGTTTTGTTCTTCATCCTTATTATGTCCACTGAGCATTAACAGGCCAGCTTCTCCTGTTATGCCGACTGAATGTTGCTTGAGAGCACATCAAGGACACATCTGGTTTACAGCAGCTCAAGTGACAGGAGAATCAGGCCCAAACATCCCCACATAAATTAAAAACTTGTATCTGCTCATCTGGACCTGATGAAGATATACACACCACTGTCTAAAATCCACTGAATGAAAAACATGTAGCTCACCACAAAGTTTTCAACCAGCAGCACACTGAACCAAGCTCCCCCCACCCCTTTAATAAATAAAATAGGTGAGAAAATACCCTAAAAATATGGAGAAAACTTAAACATTGTGTACATTACATACAGTATAATACATGACGGTTTAGCATTTGACCTAAACCAATTTCCTGACTAGTCAGGGGAGACCTGATAAATCACTGGTGAAGAAAAAAAATGGTATTTTAGAAATAAAGCATCTATTTCTAATATAAATGACAGCCTGTGTGTATTATATGGTATATACACACAGTACACATATGAAAACAAACTTATCTTTTCTAGTTTTGAATAGCAGTCTCTAAGTGGAGAAAATTGTGTTGTACCAATTTAATAAGCAGCTAGTTTTCATGTTTAACATTCAAATTAATTTGGGGAGCAAACAAAGATCCGTGCATCTTTCGACTCTGAAGTCTGACACTCATTCATACATTTTAAAAAAGCCCTCTTCAACATTACAAGCAATTTATGGCAAGAACGTACTTTGATGCAAGACACGTGACACTTGGCTTACCTTTCAAAGAGGTGGGTTTTTTTAAAATAAACCTATTATATAAAGGAATGTGTGTTTGCCAAAAGTCTGTTAAAATTACATCAAAACAACTTTAAAACCTGCTCACTGAGGATAATTGAATTCAATTTCCTGTTTTTAAACATTTAGTTAACAGTTCAGAATATTGCCTGGTGAAGTTTCAATAAAGATGTGATATGAAGACCCATAAAAGAGTAAACACATCTTCATCTCAATTTGCTATGACAACAAAACTTTCAGAAACAGCTTTCTTGGCTGGGCAAGGTCAGTGTACAAGTAACCCCTTGCAATAGCTCTATGCCTTTAATGCAATCTGTTATAAAACAGTGCTCCCCATAAGCCATTATTCATAAAACCTGAAATTCATGTGACATTCTGAAAA
>NW_010528206.1:0-993 GCF_000687285.1 Phaethon lepturus
CCTCGGGCTGCTCACGGGGCCCCACCCAGCCCATGACCAGCCGCTAACACGGCCCCGTCGGCCGGACACGCCGCCGGGACGGCACGGTAATTGAAAACAGCGGGCCGTCTGCCTGCGGCCTCCCAGCGTTAGTGCTCGGGAGCGTGTGATCATGATCAATAATGCTTCATGGGAATCTTTTAAAGTGCTCCCAGCCACATCACTCCAGTAAAGGATTTGTCAGCCTTTCCATAAACCCAAGATTTGAAGAGTTTATAGCTCAGCTTGTTTTCATTACCTTGAGGTGAAAGTTGCCATATAAAATTTCAGACCAGAAACACTTTTTTCCCTGGCTAATACAAAATACCATTTAAGACAAATTTTTGTCTCCAAATTTAGAGTCCCGGTAAGAGCCGTGTTGTTCCCCGACTATTTCAGGTGTCTTGATCAGAACTTCAGCATGAAAATTTATTGAATTTAAGGATTAGCAAACAAATGGTGAGCTCTTCTGCTGAACTTTTAAACCACTGACTAATACGTCCAGAACTGCCGAGTTATTTTGCTCACTCCCAAGAAACGCCGTAAGTCTGCGTCAGGGACTTCTGTGGAAGAAGAACAGACGATGCTCCTCTGCCTCTTCCCTTTCCAGCAGCTGGGACTATGATTTTGCAGTGCTTTGTTGCTTGAAGGAGCAGGATTTAAGCTCGTATAAAGTCACTGTAGCTCCATTCACTACAAACTACTTTGTGTCTTTTCTCCCTTAAGCAGTTGCTATGCTGCAACCCAGAAATAACTGAACTTCCAGTAACAGACATGACTTTTCCTGTTACTGCACGGGGCACATTCCGGCTACCTGTACTTACAGAGCACAGTGGGAGAAGAAAACTGGGTCTATCTTTCCAAAGTCAGCTGGTGCCAGATGCCTGTACCTCACACAGACAGGCAAAATGTTTCTCATCCCCTGAACAGTAATATCTGACCTCTGCATTGCAGACAGCTTCCCTCGCTGCTGAA